>NW_010520927.1:384-4063 GCF_000687285.1 Phaethon lepturus
CGGCGCGTGCGCGCGGCGCAGCCGAAGCAACGGCTTGCGGATTTCTTACTGTTGGTTCGATTTACGGCCCGCAGCAGCTACCCTCTGCTGTACCAGACAGACAAAGCCACCTGTGCAACCAGCTTCTACGGGCATGAACTTTAATAAGATTTCCGAGGGTTCTTTCGTAAAATTTGGCGAGTCGCCTTGGTAACTGCCCCGAACACAAAGCGAAGGCTGTGCGAGACGGAGGGGTGACAGGCACGGGGCCCGCGCAGCCGTGGGCTCTGCGGAGGGCGCTCCCCTTGCCCTCCCGTGCCCCGGGCAGTGACAGAGCAGGACACAGCTCCGGGCCCCCCTTCACCAAAACACTGAACAGCCATCCCAGGATAACTCACTTCCATCGCTGGTCACAACAAACCTCTGCTTGCAAACGCCTTCGCTCCGCTCTGCTCAGCTGATCTCTGTGATGGGGAGGTAGATTAATTTCTACCAAAAAATCTTTGTGGCCAAGAAGGCCAACAGCGTCCTGGCCTGTATCGGCACTAGTGTGGCCAGCAGGAGTGGGGCAGGGATCGTGCCCCTGGACTCGGCACTGGTGAGGCCGCACCTCGAATACTGTGTTCAGAGTTGGGCCCCTCACGACAAGAAGGACGTTGAGGTGCTGGAGCGTGTCCAGAGAAGGGCAACGGAGCTGGGGAGGGGTCTGGAGCACAAGTCTGATGGGGAGCGGCTGAGGGAACTGGGGGTGTTCAGTCTGGAGAAGAGGAGGCTGAGGGGAGCCCTCATCGCTCTCTACAGCTGCCTGAAAGGGGGTTGTGGTGAGGTGGGGGTTGGTCTCTTCTCCCAAGTAACTAGTGATAGGACGAGAGGAAACGGCCTTAAGTTGCGCCAAGGGAGGTTTAGACTGGGTATTAGGAAAAATTTCTTTACTGAGAAAATACCTTTACTGTTCCAGCATTGGCACAGGCTGCCCAGGGAGGTGGTGGAGTCACCATCACTGAAAGTGTTCAAAAAACATGTAGATGTGGCACTTGGGGACATGGTGGTGTTGGGTTGACGGTCGGACTTGATGGTCTTAAAGGTCTTTTCCAACCTTTATGAATCTGTGATTCTGTGAAAACTCTCAGGCAGACGGGCAGCTTTCAGCCATGGGTATATTTCAATTTAAGCCTGGAAGTCACAGGATCCCCAGTGGGAGCTGAGAGGGGTGCAAGCACCCACGGGTCCCCCAGCCCACCACAGTCTGCTGGACCCCAGGTCTACCCACAGTGACAAAGGGTGCTTTTCAGTCCCTCCTGGGTAAACACACTGGCATGTCACCCACCATGACACCAAATGGGCTGCCTCTGCTTTGCTGGTTTTTCTTAATGTTTATTACAGTTTATGTACTAATAATTCATTTATAATTTCAGACAACAAAATGTATTAGAGAGCAGCGGGGAATCAGTAATTATGAGCTCTCCTTGTCTTCTAGTTAGCCTTAAGCTCCTACATTTGTCAGCATATATAAGGCTTAATTCCAGTTCTAATAAATTGTTTTATTACGCTGTTTTGTACCTGGTTCACAGCCACAGCTCACACAACAGGTCGGTGGGGATGAGTAAATACCTGTAAGCAAGATTCTCCCCATATTCTGGCCACGTGCAGAGAGGTAGAGCAACCTGGTAAATAAAAGCCGTGTCCCCAGGAAAGGTTTCACACGAGCGTGCGCTGGCAGGCAAGGGCAGAGCAGTGTGCAGGGACACAACACTGAGAGTCTCCGAGAACTGGTGTAAATTTGGGTTCTTCACCCAGCAGGATGCCAGCAATACTTGGATCTAGCATGGATTCTTGAAGTTAAAGAGAGAGATGTGGGGGTTTTTCTGCTCATCAAAAGGACCGATGTATTTCTGCACAATAAAGTGGCTCCTGGAAAGCGCTATTGTTTGTCTTACCATTCATCAGGAGAGAACAGTTTAATGTTGTGGTAGAAGGCACAAGTGAGTATCTTTTCGGTGATGAAGGAAAATAAGCTTAGTGCTAAGGCAAATAGAAAATATTGATCTATCTTCAGGTACTGCAGCTGAAAAATCTTTTGTAAAATGTATCTTCCCCCACCCCATCTGATCAGCATCCTTTGTCTTTTACCAACTAATTCTCTGTAGTGGGAAGTTTAACCTTGAACACAGAGAAGGAAAAAAAGCCAACAACAAACAAAACCATACATGCACATTAACCAAATAGCCACTATGAACCATTCGGGTCCCGCGAAGGCGCAGCTGGGGTGAGACTCTTCTGTCCCCGCTGGCGATGGGACGCCAGCCCCGCAGCGCAGGAGGGCTCCCGGCAGCGCAGGCACCCCGGCGCGGTGGGAGCCGCAGGATCCCCTCCCACGGGCGGGTGGTGGGGTTTTGCTGGGTTTCAAGCAAGAGGCCAGAATTTTTGCACCTGGTTGCGCAAAGCCTTGGATCACATGAATACTCTCCCAACACTACTGGACTAAAGATTTCACAGCCATGCTGGTTGTGCAGGTGGGAGAACACGGCTGAGATCACACGTTGGTGCCTTTTGAGGAAGCGCCTAAGTAATACGAACATTCAAAGGTATTTCCTTCCTCTCCTCATCACTTGCATTCATTGTTACAGGTCAGAAAAACTAATACCTCGGGTACTTCCCATTCCTGGGACACCGTTTCTTCACTACTTTCATGTACTCTGGGAAATCACGTTTTGAGATTCACTTCTTGGTAAGATCTCTGAGGCAGCATAGAAATAAGGAGAAAAAAATACCTATTGGGTAAAGCCAGCAGCTTCATAAATCTGAATGTCTGGGCTCCAGCCTCCTGTTAGTTCATGTCGCCATCAGAGCTCTTAATCACCGTGCAGCCAGCAATATTAGCCCATCAATTTTTACATAAAACTCCCAGAGGCTTGACATACAACCAGCGAGCAGAATATTCCTCAGTGTTTACACCCCAGTTCTTGTCCCCTGCGTGCAGGCTCACAGGACAGCTACAGCACCAGAGCACTGCCCGTTGGCAGCCCGCACGGCCAGGCTGCCCGGCTGCATTTGCTGACCCACGGCCCCGGCGCTGCGCCCATCCGTGCTCCCCAGCCTCCCGCCCAGCGACCGGCACGAGCCGTTCCTGCCAGGGTGTGTACGAACTGCAAAACTGACCCTTAAAAGTTTGCTGTCCCTTCCCATCTCACATTTTCCTCTCTGTTGGCTGGGACAGATACCCCATCTTCACAAGCAAGGCTGCCAGCGGTTTGAAATCCTGGGAGGAGCAAGCGGGACGCGAGCCTGTCTCTAGGCACACATGGTTAATTATTAAAATCAGCAGAAAATGTTACTACTATATACAACAGCTGAAAAAGAGGCATTGCTTATATCTGTATATATGTAGAAATAATGGTAGGTTCTTACATCCTTCCTGTGAGTGAGGGATGGAGAGACAATCGGCTCTCATCCCCGCAAGTGGACGTGGCTAAAAAGGGCGGAAGCAGAGTGTTGGCATCACATGGCGTGGAGATCTGACAGGTAAAGCCCTCAAAGGGCTGGGGGGGAGTCTGGGACACATTGCCTGTCGCAGTGAGGCAATGCCATGAGCCTCCAACTCATCTATGGATGACCCCCAGATGAGTGGTGCGGTTGGCATGCCTGAGGGACGGGACGCCATCCAGAGGGACCTGGACAAGCTCGAGGCATGGGCCCATGT
>NW_010520927.1:4428-5653 GCF_000687285.1 Phaethon lepturus
GGGAGCAGAGAAGGCTCCGGGGAGGCCTTCCTGCAGCTGCCAGGGCTGAGGGGGGCTGAGGAGAGAGATGGGGAGAGACTTTTTAGCAGGGCCTGTAGCGATAGGACAAGGGGTGGTGGTTTTAATCTGAAAGAGGGGAGATTCAGACTATATCTGAGGAAGAAATTTCAGACAATGAGGGTGGTGAAGCCCTGGCCCAGGTTGCCCAGAGAGGTGGTGGATGCCCCATCCCTGGAAACGCCCCAGGTCAGGCTGGACGGGGCTCTGAGCACCCTGCTCGAGTTGGGGATGTCCCTGCTCACTGCAGGGAACCCAAAGATTCCACGCTTCTATGATTCTATGATCTAGAATTAAGCCAAGACTAACAGCAAAGGAAAATGAAAGAATTTTAACAGATGGGCTTACTGGCAGCAGCAGCTCTCCAGCAGGCACCGACATCTTGTGCTGCAGAGGACAGACGTGGCAGGAGATCTGCAGAGCCACGTGCGATGCACACAGGGCAGTCACCAAAAGAAACCCACGGGAGCACAAACACAGCCCGAGCAAATTCAACTCTTACTTAAGCAAATTTTCAATCAGTGCTCTGAAGCAGTCAATCAACTCCGATTTAAACCAACACTTGCAAAGCTTCCTGTTTATTACAGAACTCATGATTTGGGACGGGGTTTTTCAGGCCAGCTTGTTTGTATCTCCTCTGCTTTTATTAAGAGCAGGCCTGTGCCATAATATTATTTTTCATACTCTCATACCACTGACAGCACATCCATCATTCTTCATAATTGCATCTAACAAATATTGATTTTGTCTCCAAAAGAGTAAACAGAAATATTAAAGTGCTTTTGCAGAAGGCAAAAACACTAGTGGAAAGCATATTTAAACAGACCTAGGAGAATGAAGCTCGCATCTTGTGACGGAGCATATGGCTGCAAAAAAGCAGCACTAATTTACACTGGCTTAAAAATGTAGCAAAACAGCGTATCGTGCTGAATTGGGCAACCGAGCTCCGTGCCAAGAAAATGCCGTCAATACAGCTGGAAGCTTCAACCCATTCAGTCTCAAACATAAGTGCCTCCAAACATTTTCACAGTCCTCCCCGAATGGGAGGAAATAACTGAATTTTAGCCTCAGAAAACCATTAAGGCCGATTAAACGCCTCGTGGGGCTGCCTTTGCTGCGCAGGCACCGCAGGGCAGAGCCCAGGCAGCCGCCGCGGCCCCGGCTGGCC
>NW_010520928.1:0-12030 GCF_000687285.1 Phaethon lepturus
CTCGGGCCCCATCCGCGCCCCCTGTACGCGTTGTTTTGCTGAAAGTTGCTGGGTTTTGCTTGCCTTCCTTTTATCCCTCAAAACAACAACAAAAAACTACAAAGTTTCCACAGTTAGGGTTAAAAGGAAGAAGACTTCCCCCCTCCTCCAAAAAATAAGGTTCTTTAAGTTTTCTTTGTGCTGATATGCAAACAGGCAAACTTTAAAGTTAGAGGATTGTTACTCTTTTTCGCTGGCGGGGCTTTAAGTGCCTTTAAACTACAGCTTGGCCACAAAGACGCGGAACGTGCTTTCAGATTTAACACATCTGCGCTGGCTGGAAAGAAGTTTATAGTAAAGCGGGACCTTTTCAGTTGCAATTTACAAGTCCGTGGCGTGGATGAAGGGCGTTTTGCATTCAAAGATCATTAAATTACCCGAAGTGGAGGGTTAGAGGCGAGCAGTGCGCATGTTCAGTACTCCAGAGTTGTGCTGGTTTTCCCCCTCCTCCGCATGCCTGCGGCTCTATAGTAGAGCAGCTTCGCTCATTGTTAATGTCCTCGGAGTAATTAATGCGTATGTTGTTCGTGAAATCATTGGGCTGCTGGAAAACGTGATGCACTAAATATGGTTTGTAGCCCCCGTAAGAAGCTTTGGACGTGCCACTCGTCTAAGAGGAGCGCGCACAAAGGGAATTAAGGCACAAAGACGAAGTTTGAACAGAGGGGCAGGGTGTTGGTTAAAAAGCAAAGCCTTCCCGGGTCCCGCATGAGCTGGGCGCGTTGCAGCCTGCCTGCCAGCCAGCCGCACGGATTTTTCACATTACAACATGTGCTGCATACCACGTTCGGCCCTCTGCGCCTGGAGACGGCGGCAGCGCTGACTTTAAAATGTTTCATTCCTCTTAGGTAGGTTGAGATTCTTAACCTTATTGCAAGGAGGTTCGGGTTTTTTTGTTTTTGTGGGGTTTTTTTCTGTGCGCCTCCCCCCCATTTTCACTGAATTAATTTAGCCCAGTTATTTTTAGGACATTCCTATGCTCCCTACTTGCCCAGCAGTGGTGAGCTGGTTTCCTGTCTGCTGTTGCTTCCATTGTTCAGACTTCTCTCCCCGAGGGCAGCTGCTGCTGGTTGGTGAAATACCAAACTCCCTGCACTTTCAACTGTTGTTCTTGCCACCCCCGAAATAAATGCGTGTGAAAAACGCTGACGTAGTTTCTAGGTATGCATGTGTAGGGCTTTGTGTGTGTGAGAGGAGAAGAGAAGGGGAAAAATCTTGTGCTTTGAGGATTGCAAGTCCTGGGCTGAAACAATGGAAACAATGAAAGGTGACAGGCGGGAGGGAGAACTTCTGAGAGGGGCCATGGGCCAGGGGTTTGCGTGGCAGAAATTAAAAGGTGAGGAGACAAAGACGGAAACTTTTAAAAAGATGTTAGGGCTAGGGCGCCTTTGTTTTATTAAAGGTTGGGCTTGTAGTTTTTTGTGACCTCCTGGCACTTGAGGCTCATTCAAGAAGTTTCAAACAGTGACTTTATTGCAGAGTTCTTGCTTGGGCTCCTAGAAAAATCCCGTTTAAAAAAAACAAATAACAACTGTATAGCATAGCCAAGTCTGGCCGCTTTAGAAGCGGTAGAGCTCTGGCTGTGAATTGCAGAGGAAAACAAGTAAGCTGGTTCCTCAATTATGAAACATTCAGAGGAAAAAGTTTTGGGTTTTTTTCCTTTGGAAATTCCCTCCTGCATCCTTGTAAGTTCTTGATTACTTCTAGATAATTTTAAACTAATTTATTCTTGTTGTTGGTTTTTAAATTCACATTAAATTTTAGTTAGTTTTTTTGTTTGTGTGTTGGATTTTTTCGTTGGCTGTTTTTTTGTTGTGTTGTGGTTTTTTTTTTTTTTTTCGCTAACAGGCTGTGGGTTAAAACCCCTTCTGTGGATAGGTTCATTTACAAATAATAACGCGATAGCAATCACACTGAACATACTCAGCTTGTTAATTAGCTGATTTAGAATACAATCTCGCAAAGACACAAGGCATGTGCTCAAGTTTATACTTGTGAGGAATCCTACTGAACTTGGTTACAACAGGATCGGGGCATTAGATGGGAACTGGTTCTGTTTATCTGTGCTCATAAAAAAAAAAAAATCCGGCTTGAGAAATTCAGAAAACCCTAAGGGGGTGGGGTTTTCTGTAAGGTGATTTTTATTTATTTATTTGTCCCATCCCCTCTCTGGAGGGCAGAGATTGTTCCTTGCTCTCTACTTTATGCTGTTTGGAATAACAGTTGGCTTCTGCCACTTCCTCTGTGAAGCTCTGCCTGGACACAATGGGATAGTTGGGTTTTGTTTTTTTCTGATGCTCAGCCTAAATTTTTCATTTGCTTAACTTCCATTTCATTTGTCTCAGCCTCTCTAAATACTTCATCCTCCTCCTCGAAGTATTTCAGCGTGCCTTCTTAAGTAGCAGCAGCTTATTTTGAAATCAACTTCAGTCATCACTGCACTTCTTCTCGAGTTGTTTCAAGCTGGTAGCGGTTGGGTGCTGAGCTTAGACTCGAGATCCTAGATGTAATCTACCCTGAGCTGATTAGGGGAGGACCTGTAGAGTCTTTGGGCTGTGATACAATGCAACAGTGGGTTCAATCGTGTATATGACTTCAGCTGGGAAGCCAGGAGAATAAAGTAATTTATAAAGGGATGCTGACCATGTAGTTCTTGGGTCACTAATGGCATGGACTGGCTCATCTAAGTGGAAAACTGGGATTTTGTACCAGACCCCTCTGCAAACGAACTTGTGCTGCTTTAGTCCCATAAAAGCAGTTTTTCTGTTTAGGTTAAACATATTTAGGAGGAGACATAAAATAACCTGGCGCTAGCCTGCTTTTTAAGACAAAATAAATTGGTGGGTCAGCTGGCACTACTCATCATGTCCACAAGCCTTTATTCTGGGTGTAAATAACAGTAAGCCAATGGTCCAGTCGTGGAGCCTAGCCAGAAGCCTTTTCACTTGGGCCCCGTTAAAACAGGAAACCAGCAGCGAGTAGCCTGATTACTAACAAGACGGAAAAACAAAGCTGGGTTGTAATCAGCAGGAAAAAAAAAAGAGCCCTGACCGCAACAAGTGGGCCCCTTCTATAGTAAAAAAAAAAAAAAAAAATCAGCTGGGGTAGTGCGAGATTTCTAGCCATGACTTCCTGTTGCTGCTCGCTCTGTGCTGCGCCGGAGAGATCTGCCACCAGTTCAGAGGGCTGATCGTCTATTTAAATTAGCTCATTTAAATGAGGAGAAGTTGTACTACACTGGGTTTCCTGCTTAACCAAAACCTGCTTTGTGTCACTAACTTACTGTGTCAATTAATATGACACACTAAGCCGGCGGGTCAAAGGGCAGGTCCCGCTGTTGACTCATTTCTTGCTGAGGTAGGTTACGGTTAGTCAGATGGCAACTTTTACTTTAGCAAAAGATCATGTTTGCAAAATAGAGAAATGTTTTTATGTTGACAGCTTTCAGACAGCGTTTTCTCACTTTTGGGGTGGTGTGTGTGAAAAAGAGCAACAGTTCTTGAAGAAGTTTTGCTGTCGAGTCAGTTTTCTCAAACTCAGAGAGGCTCCTGTGGAATCTTTCAGCTGTGTGTTAGATCTCGGAGAGGCTACTTCAGATGGGCTGGTGTGCGTGTGGAGGACTCTTTGTTACACCATGTAAATATGCCTCACAAACCATTAGACACCTAACTTTGTCATAGAGGTAGTTTCTTTGGCTTCTCTTCCCTCTTATTTCCAGCCCTCACTGTTTGCCTCTCCCTGTTTTCCAAGGTCCTGTCTTGCTGCCTATTATATTTAAAAACAAACAAAAAACCCAACCCACTGGAGTGCTGCAACACTTCTGGTTTCTGACAAACAAGACCAGCGCCCTTGAAAACATTGTCTGAGTAGCATAGGCTAGTTTTAGCTAGTTCTTAAATTCAATTTAAAAGGGATGAGCTGCTTTGCAGAGCCATAGTGTTGTCTGTGCAGGATCTTTGTTCCAAGAAGTGCTCCTCATGGCTCCAGGAGCCCATTGTGCAAGGCATGTTCTCAGGTTAGGTTGCAAGCGTGACGGCACTTTCCGTGAAGCTATGGCAAAAACAAAGCAGTTTGCTTGGAATCATTTTAAAGCAAACATGTCATACTTTCTACATGAGTTAAGAGCCTGTACATAATTTGGAGTTTATCTGGTGTTGGCTATTTAAATATCGTTCTATTGTTCCTGTTCCATGACTGGATAATTTATGTAGCTAATCATCACAGGAAAAATTTGGTATGTCGTTTGGTGTTTGTCAGTTACATAAATCAGCAATTGGGAGAATGAAAACAATACTAAGTAAGTTACTGAAGTAACTGCGCCAGACAAATTGCAGATTGATCATCCTGCTGGGAATGCTTGCCTGTCAAAAATATGCATTGAAGTTTGGACAACTTAAACTAAATTTAAAGATGTTGGAGCTATTCATAAATAGGGGAAGGAAGAATAATTTACCATATCAGCTTTGTCTACAGTTTGAAACTGTAGTGTCCTCCTCTGGACACTCCTCCTCATCCCTGTCGTCCCTGTCCCCCAATTATTAAGGAAAACTTGGACAACGTGTCGTCGTCCCCCCGCCCTTTTTCTTTCTTTTTGTGTTATAGGTTGGTTGTGTGTGTGTGTTCCTTTTTTTTTAAATTGCATTAATCCCTCCTGTTTCTTTACTTATGGATATAGCTGTAGCTTTACATAGTTTTAGACTTGCATGGGCACACTTATATTTTAGGGCTGACTGTTTCCTTAAACAGAATATTTGAATTATGGGTGGTTGCCCACATAAAAATTTTACTTTTTACATTTAACTTGTTTATACTTGGTATATTAAGGTTTTTAGTTTTGATGTTATGAATGAGAAAGTTTCTCTTGCCTCCACCCCCATCTAAGTGCAAAACAAAGAAAGATTAAGAGCTTGTTTTCCTTTTGTAGTTTCTAGAAAATGCTTCTGAAAGACAGTGTAATTTCATTTGAAGTTAGTATTAAATTCTACTTGTTGGAAATGAGTGGTATCTCATTTGAATTTAGATACAGCTTGTAAGATTCCTAAAATTTCTGGTGAGCTTGACCTGGTGAGTATTTAAAGCATGGTTTTCTTTGTATTTTATGGTACTATTTGTTTCCTCAGTGACTTGTATATCCTACCAAAGGAGTAGAATTTTGTAGTCGTCCTGACAATTGAGTACTTGTTTGTTTTAATTTTATTTACATACTATAGCTTTGTGTTACTAGTAGTGTGGTGTGTATATCAAGGGATAATCAACTTTTGAAATCTGTTCCTTCCTTGGTGTTGAAGGAAAAAGGTATGCAGTTAACTTGTAAGTCTGGAGCCTTTGTAGTAAGTGTAGCACAGAACACACATTTCCACTGATTAAAATATGATATGAAAACTGTGAAGTTGAAAAAATAATCAGGATGCAAAGTGATACATTCAAAACAAACAAACCAACCCACCCAAACATTAAATGATTGTGGTTCTTTGATAAAGAAGTGCAATTAAATTATGGAAGTCCATTTCCTGATAAACTGGTGGACTCTTTCATGACTTAGGCACCTGGTTCTTTCCTTTTCCTGCACTTTTTTTTTTTCCTTCCTATGTGAAAATCTGCTCAGGGTTGGGCAGACACAATTTTTCCTTTTCTTCTTTTCTTGTTCCATTAATTTTTATTAATAGATCTGGAATGAGCTATTAATTTATAACATCTCCAAGCTATCTCTCCCAGGAGGGAAGCATCAACATGTTAAGAAGTAATTAAATAACCAATTGCTTGAGTTGGGTGTTTTAAAGTTCTTGCTTATTGACCTTTTGCCTAGCCACTGGATAGTTATCCTTGAAGAAGAGTGTTGGATGCATACCATAGCAAGCAAATTTGGACAATATTGGCAGTAGATAGAAAGTATCTGATAACATGCAGCAGATAAAGGTTGCCAGGGGAACAAGAAAATGAGGGTTTGTGGAGAATTCCCCTAGGAACAGATCATTGGTGCTACTTACTGTTCAACTGGCAGAAGCTACAGCTTGACAAGTTAGTGCTACAGGACAAGGAGGCTATACCATGATTCATAGTTAATGTAATAAAAAGTGAACCATAGAATGCTGTAGCTGAGTAGTTTGTGGATTTAGGAGGCTGATTGTTCTTGTTGTCTTATAATTGTAGGTGTAGTTGCAATATCAGGCAGTGAAACGGAGGATGATGACACTATGGATGTCCCACTGGATCTTTCTTCATCTGCTGGCTCAGGCAAACGGAGGAGACGTGGCAACCTGCCCAAGGAATCCGTGCAGATTCTTCGGGACTGGCTATATGAGCACAGATACAATGCTTATCCTTCAGAGCAAGAAAAAGCGCTGTTATCCCGACAAACACACCTTTCAACACTACAGGTATTAAAAAGATAAAGTAGTTGTCGCTTCAAAAGGAGCTGTTTTCTGTTTTCTTTTTAATTTACCTGTGGTCTAGTAGCTGCTACAAATGTTTACATTGCATGTGAGATTTCCTTTTTTATTGTTACTCGCTCCCCTTCTGATGGCACTTGTAAGGAGAAATACAAATGAATTGTGTGTCATGATTTTCTTTGTTTATCGTGAATAAAATTTCTTCTCTGGGAGAACAGGCAGTTATGAATTCGAGCCTGCATGGCAATTTTTGCAGAATCAGGGCCCAAAAGACAAACTGTCTGTAGGAGGTAATTTATTGTGAGGAGAAGGTATTTATTTGTCAACAGAGGTTTTATGGTGATAGATACACAGCTTAACATATAACTCTTCACTTCTAAAACTGCACCTTGAGGCTCGTTCTTGTAGAACATGCATATACATAATTAGAGGTACGATCACTTCTGTTAAATGGAACAACCTATATGGGATAGAGCTAGTCAAGTGTGTTGATAGAGGTATGATGAGGCTTTTGTGTGGTTAGTTTGGATTCTTATCCCAGGGTACGGCTGGCAGCTGTGACGTCCCTTGGATGCATCATTCTCGTCTTCTGTGACATCTTTGGTGGAATAACTGTTGGCAGTTGCTGCTTTCCACCTCGTGGGAAGGTGGCTGCATGAGAACTTGTGTAAACCCTGGTTTGTTTTTTTGAGAGGAGCTAAATATAGAGCGCTCCTGTTGACTTCTGGGCTTTATTTCTCCAGATTAATTCGTTACTACAAATTTCATAATTGGCTATGAAGTAAAATTTCCTTAATGTAACATCATAAAGAAAACCTCCTTTATGTAGTAAACAGAAAAGAGACGTTAAACTATAAACTATCCTGTATCGCCCAGGAAACTGGTTTGATATTTAAACAAGGACAAACTTAAATGAGGTAATTCATGTTATGTCTGTCGACACAGTCAGTTGAACAAGGAAAATCAGTAACTATTTGTGGGAGGAGTGGCTCTCTTCACAGAGAAAAGGTTTTCCTGTTGTTAATTAACCTAAGCTAGGGAACAATAGCTAATAGGTTAATGTGTGTGCACAGAGTTAAAAGCTAAACCCCTCCGTTCAGGCTCGCAGTCTTCAGATGTCCCGGAGCTTTCTGTAACATGAGTGGGGAGCCAGGGGTAGAGCTGGGACAAGGGAACGGCCTTTGCCAGGCCTGTCAGAACTCGTCAGTAGGTCTCTCCTTTGTTCTGCAGTTAAGGAAACTGCATGGAGGGATTCATTAATCTAACCCAACGACGCTAATGGCACATAGTTGGAAATGAATGAAGGTAGAAATTAAGATGTCATTATATTCCCAGGTCTGCAACTGGTTTATCAATGCACGCCGCAGGCTTTTACCTGACATGCTGAGGAAGGATGGCAAAGACCCAAATCAATTCACTATCTCACGGCGAGGGACCAAGCTTCCCGAGGGCGGCCTGGTGGAGTCTTCCATCAGCACAAAGAACTACATTCCCCTGCTGGAGGAGACCGCCTTCCTTCCTGCTGCCGCACCGCTCAGCAAGACTGTGTCCTCTTCCAAGCCAGCTTCCCCGGGATCGATCCTGGCTCGGCCGTCAGTGATTTGCCACACCACTGTGACTGCTTTGAAAGACGCCCCTTTTCACTTTTGCCAGCCGGCTGATGTAGGCCAGACCACGGACCTGCAGCAGCCCCCGGCCAACAGCTTCACAGACAACTCCCTCTCCTACCATGAGGACGCATCTAAACTGGGACCTGGTGCAAATACACAAAGTGGGCTGTTTAACACTCCTCCTCCAACCCCACCAGACCTTAATCAGGATTTTAGTGGATTTCAGCTACTGGTGGATGTTGCACTCAAAAGGGCGGCAGAGATGGAGTTGCAGGCAAAACTTACGGCCTAAATCCCCTTCCTTCTCCTTCCCCGTTTTGTTTTTCCAGGCAGGGATCTAACAGCTCTGTGGTTATTGCCACCCACATGATATCAAAAGACTTCACTGCATTATTATTATTTTTTTTATTAATCTTATTTGCACAAGGGATTGCTGAAATGAAGCTTCCTGTCACTGAGATGGTCTTCAGTGGAATATCGTCATTCCAAGAATTATAAACTTAAAGCTACTGTAGAAAGAAAGGATTGTGTGTTGTTTTTTTTTTAATGTTTTCTTTGTAGGTTTTTCATAATGTGAGATGGTTCCCAAGATCATGTGATTTGTTTTTGTTTATTTCAGACTGTGCAATATCTAGTAATGATATAGAGTCTTCTTATCATTCCCATGCGGAACAGAATATACCGACACGCTGTCTAAAAAATAAATTTTCAATTTTTTTAACAATACGAACTTTGGATGATTATGCTTTTTTCTCATAATGTAATAAAATATTTTCTTTAAAAATGGATTCATACGGAGTATTTTGTTGAATATGAGCTTTGCAGAAAACACAGCTTTACTCTTGAAATAAATGGAAGTGAGAAATATTTTTGAGCTCATACTGACTTCGTTTGGTTTAGAGCGCTACGCTAGCAGTTGTTAACCAGATGTTTGGAGGAATGTGGAAAAGTGGGCCAGAAGTACCTGACGGTGTTCTCCTATGTTGAAATTTTTTTAAGGGGCCAAAGGGAGCCATGTACGCAACTCTCATTAAATTTCAGGGGGGTATCTTAGGCCACTCTAAGAGTTCCAGCTTTTGGCTCCTAGAAACACTTCAGGGCTGGGAGATGTGACAGCCCATGGGGAAGTTCTCCTGCAGGTGAAATGAGGTCAGAAGAGAGGTTGGGGTGAGCATTCTTTGCAGGTGTTTGTGATACAGCTCCTACACATCACTGGTGACAAATTTTGAGGGGGGAGGGCAAAGGCTCCCACTCCTACTCTTCTTGGTCTAGCAGTAACAAGGTTTTGACTCAGTAATTCTAGTAGACTGAAATAGAGGAGACTGTACTGGGTTGAAATCTGAGTTCTGGGAGCCAAGTCTTGGTGAGATACTGAAACAGGTGGTTGACTAAGATTTAGATGAGATCCCTTGTTGTATTGGGGCTTATTCTGGCCAACAGAATCCAAGTTAACTTTCAGAAAAGGACTTTGCTATCAAAATTACTTATTACTGAAAAATGTGAAGACTTGCAGCTCACATTTCAATTTACTTGAATGTCACCCACCCTTATCCTTCCAACGACAGTGAAATAAGAGACCTCTAGGGGAAAAAATCAGTTCCAGCTAATCCTTAAAAACAAATGAGTTGTCTGTTTGGGAGGCTGGGGGAGTGCTTTGTGGAGCAGGAGAGCGGACGAATTTAAGGATATCATTATGAGTAGAAGACTGCAATATTCAGACTACCATGTGTATGCGTTTTGTTTTGCTGTGGCCTTTATCTTCTTTTTAGTGTCAGAAGTACTCTTTATTTGTTCTGTGGAGTACTCTCTGGAATTCTACTGAAGTTCTGCCTTTCTTTAACCTTCAAGTTTAAAATCACTGATTATATTTTTTTTAAAAATAGTAAACACTGTGGCTTATTCATGTCTGCATCAGCTTCGGTAACAGAGTCATCCTAATATACTGTATAAATATAGAATTCTTTTTTTAAAATACTTTCTATTGAAATAAAGCTAGAAAAAATAGTTTTGAGCATAACCAGAGATGGCTGTATAATTTGTTTTCAACAAATAGCATGTGAGTCCAGGAAGAGCCTTGTGTCTTCTCTTTTTGGACACACTGTACTTTATGTTTCTAGGCTATTCTTCTTGGGATACCCATGTATGTTTTTTTAGTTGTTTGTGTTTTTTTTTTTTTTTTAATGGCTAATTATAAAATAAAATGGAAGTACACTTTTGTGTAGCTGTGAGGTCAATGTTGAGGGAAAAGTTGGTCAATAGATGTCCTTTTGTGGCATAGATGATTGTTCTGAAAGGGTGCTAGACACCCAAAGAGGAGTATCAGTCTTTGGTAAAGGTTTGGAAGATGCTTCCTTGTCCACATGCAGGAGGGAACTTCATTGCCACGCTCCTTACACCCACGCCCCAAGCACTGATGAAGGAAAAACAACTTCATGCAAATACGTTTGCCTTGTTGATTTGAGTTGTTTGACTTCCCCCCCCCCCCCCGCCCCCGCAAGTTGCTGGTGTGGTGTGGGGTAGAGAAAAATTGGGGAACTCAGATCATTAAAGAGATCTTTACTCTTTGTTACTCTCCTCTTTAAAAAAAAAATAAGTCAGCAACTTTAGAAAAAAATATTGAGCTTTGCTTGCTGAGCTGACCAGTTCTGTAATTCCACTAGAACAGCTGCAGTAATGAAAATGAAGATAGGATGAGGAAGAAAGCTGTTGCCATTCAGGTTAATGGTTTTCATTGAAAGGAAAAGCCTGTGGTCTCTGCGCTTGTTTTCATTTACCATTATGCCACACAAAGTGGCATTAGCGTAACTGAGCACCAAAGTCCTGCCCGTGTGATGAGCGCTGCATTTCCATTTTGCTGACTGACTTATCCTGGGGACTTCACTTGTGATCAGTTTTGCTTGAGGTCAATTATTATTATTTTTTTAATTATTACTTGTGTTGAGGTTACACCTAGAAATACAGCTGTAGTCATAAGCCAAACCCCTTTGGCTGAGTAGCACCTGGCACACCTCGTAAAAGCTTTTCCCTACCCTGAGGGGTTATTTAACTTGGAGGAAGAAAATTACTCGTATCGAGTACCCACTAAAATAATATCAAAAGGGAGTTTCCACTTTCCTGTAATCTAGCATTGATAGTTTTGGTGCAGGCTATTGAAGTTTGCCGGAACTTATTCCTTCAGAGCAGAAACTTGAAGTAACTCCTGATAAAATTATCAAAAGTAGGTAGATGTAGGGCATCAGGTGGAGCTAAGATCTGTAACTGAGCAGGAGTCAGAGTAACAAACCAGAGGCTTCATGCACCAGCCACTCATCCCTGGTAGAGCAAAGGAAAAGGTTATTTCTGGAAACTGTTTCACCATGGAATAAGAAAGAAAGGAAAAAAAAAAAAAAGCCATAGAAAGAAACAACGATAACATATGCAGCTGTTCTTGCTGCAGTGATAGACCTGCTTGCAAGGCCACTGTGTCAAAACCTCTGCCCGAAAACACACGTGGGCTGCCTCGGAGATGAAGGGAAGTAGAGCAAAGGAAAAGTTTATTTCTGGAAACTGTTTCACCATGGAATAAGAAAGAAAGGAAAAAAAAAAAAAAGCCATAGAAAGAAACAACGATAACATATGCAGCTGTTCTTGCTGCAGTGATAGACCTGCTTGCAAGGCCACTGTGTCAAAACCTCTGCCCGAAAACACACGTGGGCTGCCTCGGAGATGAAGGGAAGGCACTGCCGAGCGTTACCGAAGACCGCGCAGCCAGCCAGGGCATAAGTGAGCGAAGAGGTGTGACAAATCTCTGCCGGGGAAAACAGCTCACACGCAGGCTCCGTCAGCCTTGTTTTCATGGCTTTTGCGTCCTGTAAACAACTTGTGGCAGCTGCGTGTGATAAATCTCCGCGCAGAGCATAAGTGATTACAATGGGGAGGGAATCTTGAGACTGGCGTCACCGCCTGTGTGCACGGGGCGGGTGGTGTCTCGCTGCCTGTTTGGGGGGGGGCTT
>NW_010520929.1:0-1226 GCF_000687285.1 Phaethon lepturus
AGGGATGGAGCCGGCCGGCCCCTGCCGGGCGCCGCTGCTTCCCGCCAACGACTCTTACCACGGCCGAAACTGCAGCGCCGAGGAAGGGATCTACCAAGATGCCACCCCCCTCTCCGGGAAGATCGTGCTCGCCGTCGTCCTGGCGCTTGTCACCCTGGCCACGGTGCTCTCCAACGCCTTTGTCATCGCCACGGTCTACCAGACGAGGAAACTCCACACGCCGGCCAACTATCTCATCGCCTCGCTGGCCGTCACCGACCTCCTCGTCTCCATCCTCGTCATGCCCATCAGTACTATGTACACTGTGACCGGCAAGTGGACACTGGGCCAGATCGTCTGCGATATCTGGTTGTCCTCGGACATCACCTGTTGCACGGCCTCCATCCTGCACCTCTGTGTCATCGCCCTGGACCGCTACTGGGCGATCACTGATGCCGTTGAGTACTCCACGAAACGGACTCCCAAGCGGGCAGCGGGCATGATCGCTCTGGTGTGGGTCTTCTCCATCTGCATCTCCATGCCCCCTTTGTTTTGGCGGCAGGGGGAGGAAGGCCG
The DNA here is from genome assembly GCF_000687285.1 of Phaethon lepturus. Lineage (NCBI taxonomy): Eukaryota > Metazoa > Chordata > Aves > Phaethontiformes > Phaethontidae > Phaethon > Phaethon lepturus. The sequence continues at coordinate 556 of NW_010520929.1, forward strand.
AGGAAGTCTCTCACTGTGTGGTGAACACGGACCATGTCCTCTACACCGTGTACTCCACGGTGGGAGCCTTCTACTTCCCCACTCTGCTGCTGATAGCCCTCTACGGGAGGATCTACGTGGAAGCCAGATCGCGGATTTTGAAGCAGACGCCAAAGAAAGCAGGTAAAAGACTAACGCGGGCTCAGTTAATCACAGACTCCCCGGGGTCATCCTCCTCCGTCACGTCCATAAACTCCAAGGCCCCCGAGGGATCCAGCGAAACGGGCTCTCCCGTGTACATGAACCAGGTGAAGGTGAAGGTGTCGGATGCCTTGCTGGAGAAAAAGAAGCTCACGGCCGCTAGAGAGCGGAAAGCTACTAAGACTTTAGGGATTATTTTAGGAGCCTTCATCGTCTGTTGGCTGCCCTTTTTCATCATCAGCCTGGTGTTGCCCATTTGCAAGGACGCTTGCTGGTTCCACATGGCCATCTTTGACTTTTTCACGTGGCTTGGATATCTCAACTCCCTCATCAACCCCATCATCTACACTATGTCTAACGAAGACTTCAAACAAGCTTTCCACAAACTCATACGTTTCCGATGCACAAGTTGAAAATTTTGAATGCGATGTGTTCTCCGGGGCTGCCCCCACGCACGCCCCTGCCCGACGCCACAGGTAGGCGCGTACCCC
>NW_010520930.1:0-1236 GCF_000687285.1 Phaethon lepturus
CGGGAGCAGTGTGGAAAAAGGAGCTACAGTAGTGTAGGCGAGTCAGACACAACGTAAAGGTGTCCCTTGCCAGGACGCTCACGTCTAGGGCCACGCGCGAAGGATCCTCAACAGAACCTCATGGCACTAACCTAAGGGGCAGAATAAGAGGAAGACATACACCTAAATACGCAGAGGGGCAGGCAGGCTGCCGGGCAGGGGGGCGTGCGTGGGAGTTCCGAGGGACACGCGGGGCCCCGGCCCACTGGTGTTGGCCCACCAGGAAGCGGGACAGGAGCTCCAGAGACGGTGGTGACGATGAAACGGTGGAGACTGGAAACAGCTTAACACCGAGACTGAAGGAAGCACAGCAACGATCTTCCAAGATTTAAGGACACTATAAAGAGCAGGGAACAATCTTGTCTCTGTATTTATGGTGGTGAGGACAAGAAGGTGGGCTTAAACTGCAGGGAGAGAGATTCAGGCTGGACTTAGAGCAAAAAAAAGGACTGAGAAGAGTACTAAATCAAGGTTAGACACTCATCTCGAGGAGTGGTTTAGGTATACTCCATCCTGCCTGGGGCAAGGGAAGGGATTAAGTGACCTTTTGTGGTCAAACCCTGCCGAGGTTTGCTCTGATCTATACCTCTCTTTTAAAGTGTGCAGCCTGTTCCATCCCCCGGGCTCACAATATACCTCTTACATTGTTAATTCTTTTTTTTTTTTTTTGCCATTTGCCATGAAAGATTCCCATGCCTTTGAGAACTATGTTTTTCAGTTCTCTATATTTTACCATTTTAATAAAATCAGCAGCTGGATTCTCTGACTTTGTCTTTTGATATCAAGTTCTGTCTTAGCCAAACTCACACCCAAACCCTACAAATATTTGCACTGATTCCAGGAGATATTTTGCTTAGTATCTTTTTCCAAGTATTATATTGTATGAAACAACTGTTTATTGATAAGGTTGAGTATACTTTCATGTATATACACATACATTTTTTAAAAAAATCAATCATTCTCTTTTCCCTTCAACTTTTCATCTCAATTTCTGTTTTCTTCCACAGGGAACAATTCAGAGAACAGTTACCTTATGGCGAGCACTCCAGCAGTTCCTGTTCCTCCCTGGTCCCTGTTACTAAATGTAATGGTAGGCCAGCTAGTCCCCTCTCTAGCAAATCCCCTCTTCCCCCTCGGCGCCGGCTCTGCCCGAGCAGCTCCTGCGGGTGCCGAAGCCCAGGCTGATGCCCGGCCCCC
>NW_010520930.1:1389-3773 GCF_000687285.1 Phaethon lepturus
GTGATAAAACGGACACGCAAAACGCTCGTAGCTCCGCCTCCATAGAGCTTTCTCCTCGCTTTGGTTGTGAAAATTAAGAGCCATCAAATAAATGAGTGTTCAAGGAGAGAAAACGTGTGAATCCTATAAACAAGTTCTGCTCCTGGCATAATCTACACCATGCCAAAAAGACATCACAATGTCTATAAGGAGGCAATCTGTTCTGAAGTCCCGCAGTTGTTACGCATCGGTCCTTCACCAGCAGGGACTGCAGCATGGGGGCATGCACGGTGAGAGGAGGGGTTCAAGGGCTGCTGCAAGGAGCTGGGTACCACACACTTCAGAAATGAAAACAAACAAAAAAAGCTATAGAAGGCTTTGGCATGGTTAAGTTTTCAAATTTGTTCTCATCTCCCTTCTAGCTACCTGACAGCTCAGGCCCATGCCCCAGTCCAGCAGAGACACGTCACCGAAGGGGCTGATTTAATGCTCTGGTGCCTGTGCCACTTGGGATGTCCCGTGCCCCGCATCTCTCTTCCTGCTCACCTCCTTTTGTGTGGAAGTACCACAAACCCCAAATGCCTCTGTCCTTTACACTTTACGCCCCTCGGTGACTTTATTCTGAACTCCAATCCCTCTACTCTTTGCTCTTCTCAGCGTTACTACCCTCGACTTCTCGACTGGAAGCACCCGGTGGCCGCAGCGACCCTTGGGGCTGGATGCTGTGACAAGCAGCGGTCGTGCAGTGGTGCCCTGTTGCCAGAAAATGAACACCCAGCCTCCCTCCCCCAGAGCAGGCTCCCATTTTCAGCCGTGGTTTAATTTCAGCCTCTCTCTGTTTCCACAGGCTGGGACTCCCATGCCACGTATTTTTTTAAACTGTGAGGCTGGTGTTCATCCCCAGTCAACATGAACAGCAGACGACAAGGAAACCAGAAGGCACATCGACATCAGGGAGGACAAGGAAAAAGGCAAAGGCTTTACCTCTGGTATCAGGAGTGTAACTTGCTAGTGTTAAACATCTCTATCAACACACATGCCTTGTTCCAACTTTAGCTTACTCTACCAAACACAGTGGGGGTTGTAGTTCTGCTAGAGCTTTGTCTTTCCACCTTCTCCCTCTTGAGCTTGTCTTTTTCCCCCAAATCTTGTAAATTGTGTTTATAATTCTGAGCATCACTTGTTACCCATGCCCAGTTGTCCCAGAATATGTTTATTTCTACCCTACAAATCAAAAAAATCAGTACTAAGGTGGCATCTCCATTGCAATTAAATGCTACTTTTATTAATTTATAGATACTGAGCTTCTGTTGACTTCTGAAATTTCAAATGATCACTCAGAATTACGTCTGCCACATCCTTCAGTGCGTAACAGAATAAGCCAAATGTCTTTGCTGTTTGCTTTAAAACTTATTAGGCTCGGAGACTAGAAGAAGTCTGCCTTTAAATATGCCTTTTCCCTGATCCGTACTTGGGGCTACACGAAGCGAAGAGTTATGCTTGCTGAAATGAGGTGGTAATGTGCTTTTCAGCTTTAATGAATAATTCCTCACTTTACTTTGGGAGACAAATAATATTCCCTGCTCAAGAGATCTGAACTCCAGCTGTTTCCTTCTTAAGGCTTTTTGTTCTATTATACAGCCTGCCATCAATATAATTAACTTTTCTTCTTGTGTGCTCTAATCACACCCTGCAACAGCACTTGTGAACCTGAGGTGAGAAACGGGATGCCTTGAGCGTCCCTCCTCGGGAGCCGCCCCGACCGAGCAGCCTCGGCGAGCACCCTGGAGCACCCAGTGCCTGAGGAAGCAAAGGCACATCACCGACTGGGAGAGCTTTCCTACATTTTCTGTTTATCTTTTTTTGGCTCTGTTATAGAAACTGGAGACTGAAAGGACATGAAGAAACATTCGTCTTTCAGGAAAAGATGCCATGAATTTACACTTGTGTCTCAAAGAAGTTTAATCCAGATCAGTAAAAAAATTGTGACAGTTGCTATTTTTATATTTGCCTGCCTTACATGACTTTGCCGGTACAGATGCCCTGCTCAGATCACTTCAGCATTAGTAGCACATGCCTTGGTCGTCTCTGGGAACAAATACTGTAATGGATCATTTGTTGCTCTTCCTGTTTCTGTTCTATCACAAAGAAATACGTGAGGCTGTTTCCTTTCTGTACGCTTACATCAGTACGCTGGGCATTTTCAAAGCAGTTGTTCCGGTCACAAAGTTTTCTGTACAACCTCCTCGCTGCACAGATTTCTCTTAAATAACTTCAGTAGACCAGTGTCCGCACAAATTCTCTTTCCTGTACACAGAGCTAGCTTTAGAAGATAACTGATGTCGAAGCTGTGCCTCCGTGTCCTGGCTCGGCCGCGGCAGCAGCGCGGGTACGTGGACAGCGAG
>NW_010520931.1:0-3667 GCF_000687285.1 Phaethon lepturus
GCTCTGAGCAACCTGATCTAGCAGAAGATGTTTCAGCTCATTGCAGGGGGTTGGACTAGATGGCCTTGAAAGGTCCCTTCCAACCCAAAGATTCTATGATTTAGACACATGAAGTGTTCCAGAAAGATTTAAAATACTCTTCAAATAAGGAAATAAATACATATTAATTGAATATCACAGTGCTCAGTAAGCAAAGCTTTGCACTGAAAACTAAAAAAGATTCAAAAGTTATTTATGTGACTTATTTAAGTTATACCACTGAAAACTTTCATTTGCTTGTCCACGTGAAAGTTTAACTAAATAGAAGCACCAAGTCTATGAAATATTAGCTCTCTTTGTAATTGGAAAATTGCCCACTCTCAGCAAAATGCACAAGAGATCGAGTATAGCGTTCAGTCAGAAGTTCAGCACAGTCTGATCTATCACAGTTGTGGTTTGTTTGTATTTCAAGCTATCAATATTAAGTGGGTAGGAAAGTAGCTACGCAGTCAGTACTATCATAATGGCAAACATATTTGAAACACTCAATAGGCAACTTGCTCTGGCACCCAAAGGTGACGCTGCTCATGAAAAACTAAACAAACAAAACCCCTACCTCTTCGCCAACCAATGAGACAAAAAAGCAGAAACCTCCAAGAAGAAATACAAACCCAGGTCCCACTTTTGCTTTCTCTTCTGCAGTCATGAATCTCCCTCGAGTAGAGACAGCTGCTCCACTCAGGCGACTTATCTACAAACAATTTAAAAAAGCCAGTGATCAGTTTATTAATAAGAAACAAAACACATACAAAAAAACTGAAGTGGTTTAAGCTATGGTGTTGTATAAAGAGACCAGAAGTCATTAATAAAGTGGTAAGAGAATGAAGGGTGCCCGCTAAAGAATACTAGCTACGCTACCTTACCTCATCATAATGACATACTATTGAACAAACCAATAACCTACTGAACAAAGTGACTTAGAAAACACAAAAATTTTGTAAAAAGAGGAAACAACCACTCAATATAGTTTCTTGCAAGCTGTTTTAACCTTACAAACAGGTTCAAACAGGCTGCCAAGCCTAACAAACCAGACATAGATCTTGAACATACCTCATCCTGAGTCTGTCCTCTCGTCAGCAGGTTTCGGCATGTGAGGGGGACATCATTGATTTCTACCTCTGCCACCACAAGGTCATCTTTGCTTTTACTTGTAGCTGGACCTTTTCCCAGAGCCTGCAGCTTCAAAGACAACCGTTGCAGAAGACCAGTGGTTGGAAAGCAGAGATAAATGATGTAACAGACAAATTGACCCTAGTACTCTAGACGTGAATATCCTTTTCATTCTCCCCTTTCAGCTGTTGAACCCAAGCTTTACAAATATTAGCAGAAAGAACATTACATCTACTACTTAATAATCTACCACTTCACAACTTCGAGCCTGAATAAAACCACTAGCTTTATCTTCAGCACGTTTTAATGTAATAAGTAATTACTGTTTCTGTTCTATAAATGGAGAAACAGATGCAGAACTAAGCAGTAAAGTTGCTCAAATGGGAACCAAGGAATCTTACACTTGAACTGGCACCTCTGACAGAAATCTGTTAGACTAATAAAACATGTAACTCATACTTCTCTCAAATCCCCTTTCACAGACATAGCATTTAGAATTTCTGGTCAAGATCTAAACTCCTAGATCATCATCCACGCTATGACTACACTTTCCCCACCCTTCTTGTTTTTTAAAAAAAGGGCATAACATTTTGTGTCAGTATCAAAGTGCTAAGAAAGAAGTACTCATGGAATCAAACAGATTCGGGAGATGCAGCAGAAGAACTGGAGTTACAACAAAGACCTTATAGCTTTTTCCACATATAGACAGTTAGATAGTACATCCTTCTAAAAATTCTGAAATGCTTTTGTCTTTAGAACAAGACTCTATAAAAAGAGAACCTTCCAGTAACATCCAAAAGGTATCCATCCGCACTCAAATATCACCTGAAGCACGGCACTTGCATGACAGCCAGAAGGCAGCTATAAAGTGGTATGTCTAATACATCGTACATGCACCGTACACATCTATTTCTCCATTCCTTCCACGCTTCAAAAAAAAAAACAAAACCAAAAGCACATTCATTAACCTGCAGGCTCTTTATGAAATTAAAAATTTGCTCACAATCTAAAGTACCAGAGTTATTTATTCTGGAAATGTGATCACGGAACATTTCCTAACAAAAGCAACATATGCAATAAAAAAATATCCCATTTGCAAATTAATTAATTGGTTAAGTGCAATTTGCCACTTGTGTCACTAACCAAATGTCAATTTGCAATTGCTGTCCACAGCAATACAACTTGTCACAGGATGCCAGAATGCCACCAGAGCTTACGGAAAAAACACAGACAGGAGAGTGAGATATCACAGTACCTTCCGATTTTCAGGCAGCTCAAACTGCCAGTCAGTGAATAGACTTTACTTCCATCTGGTATGACTATGGAGGTTACCTGAAATCAAGCCACATGTTTCTGAACACTGAAAATTTCACATCTTCAGGTGGCTGTTAAGTATTGAGAAGCAGACACCATCATGCACCAAATTGTTGTACAATGCGTACAACTACCTAGGACTGCTGATAGCAACGATCAAAGAAACACTTACTACTAAGCCTCACATATTAAAAAGGCTGTAACGATCATTTTGGATACAGAACCTAAAAGAGAACCAATGACGGTGAATACATGGCAGGGCACATTTGTCACTTTCTTACGTTATTTCTGAATAAACCCAATGACAAGATGAACACTCATTTGGATGCTGCCTCACAAGACAAACCCTTAGAACGTAACTGGCAGTCCCACCAATATGAAAAAGAACATAAAATACACCATGAAAACATACTCTTCTTAACTTTATATTTGAACAAGTTTGGAAGGAAACTTGAAACACCCTTTTAAACTTGGCTCTAGCATAGACTAAGAACATGCAGAAGAGAAGACTGTTCTGGTTACCGATATTGGAAAACAGGCTTTAAGTTACACTTGCTTTAGAATAGAAAAGTTCTGTTGAAAGGGACCTACAACAGTCATCTAGTTCAACTGCCTGACCACTTCAGGGCTGACCAAGTCTCAGGTCAGGGCTCACCAGAAGCTGACCAAGTTGTTTAGAACTTGGAGATATGGCTCCTATCGATAACTTGTTTAAGTGGGAAAATAATTTGGTCTTATATTTTAAACTGTCTGTTTTATACAGCATTTTTTACATCAGCTGTACTACCTCGAAAATACTTCAGGAAAAAGTTTTATCATCTTCTTATAGATCGCTTTGGTTAAGCCTTACAGAAGAGTGGCAGGACTGACTTCACAGCTACGCCACTGTTTTCTGCGATTCTGGAAAATAATTTTAAACAGGCTTTCCGATTGTTTTTTGTTACATCCTACTTTACAAAGCAAACCTCCATCATCTCCCGTCTTACCGAGAGCTATTCCGACAAATAAAGGTCGCAGGTCTCCAGAAAACAGACGTGACACCGACCCCCACACAACACCTCCGGGCCCGGCGGCCCCACCGGCACGGCTCCTGCTCGCCCCTCCGGGCACTCACCTTCTCCGCCGTGCTGGACGCCGGCTTCAGTTTCCCTTTGGCCATTAACATCGCGTTGATTTTCGCGGCCACGGCCGCGGCCGCATCCAG
>NW_010520932.1:0-493 GCF_000687285.1 Phaethon lepturus
GAGGGCGGTGGAGGTGTGCCTGGCAGGCTGCCCCCCAGAAAGCGCGCTCTCAGCCTGCCTCTAGCACCTTTCCAGGGTCCTACCGCAGCCAGAGTGCTCCCCGCTGCTGCCCGCCCCGCAGCGCCTGGGCCTGGGCTGAAACCCACGCAGGCCTTCAAGGAGAAGGAAAGCAGGCCAGTGTTTTGGTGCCCGAGCTTCTTTTGTACTGCCTCTAAGTGCAAACTAAGTCTCAAGGATTTGACAGTCTAAATGTGAAAAAGTGAAAAATGTGAAAATGTGAAAAAGACAGTCACTGTGAAAAGTGGGACTGGCCTCTAGATTGGAAAAAATTTCACTTGTAAGCCTCAACTTGCATGTGAAAGAAGTTAGTCTTGCTGCATCTGCTGTAGGCCAAGGAAATGAAAGGGTGAGGGGAGGGCTGGTGCATGCTCCCACAAGTGCTGCTGAAACCTGGATAACCTGCTTGCATCCAGCGGAGATTTGGAAAGGTTTG
>NW_010520932.1:524-2557 GCF_000687285.1 Phaethon lepturus
ATGGCTACTTTGTATGAAAAATCAGCATCCCAGTTCAAAAGCTGTAGAAACAACTGATTCTTTAGAATCTTTAAAAATTCTTCAGAATCAGCTTTTAAGCTGATTGTTCCCCCCCCCAATGACTGCACATTGCTGGACAGTACTAGAGCTTGTGGCTGTGGTGTTAGTGGGCATAGATCCAGACACAGGCTTTTGCAGAGCTAGGATTCAATGATTAAATGAGCTGTGAATGTTTTAGCATAGTAGTAGTAGTAGCTGAGCTTAATGTACCGTTGAAATAAAAAGTTCATAAGTTGGCTCTGAAGTGTCCTAAATTGTCCCCCCATCCACTCACTTTTCAGTGCTATTAAGTCCTGCTTTTTAAGAGTATGAAATTGTTAGCATGGTAGTGAGAACAGGCAGTCATTTTCACGCACAGGTTGTTTCAGAAATGGAGGAACAGGGATGCATGAAATAAAAGGCTTAATCGGAATGGCTACAATACACTGACATCTTGGCATTTCTATACATAGAAGGGCAGCCTGCTGAGCAGGCAGCTTCAAGTTTGTGATGATTCCTAGTTCCTAAGATAAAACATACTCACCTCTTATTTTTACTCATTCCTAAAGCAAACAGGAGCTGCTTTGCAAGCCACCCTTCCCAAGGGAATGAGTATTTCTCTTAAGTTTCTTTTACGTTCCACCAGTACAATGAAAGAAGTAGACATGACACCCTGGGGCACTGTTGAACAGTTAGCATGACCTTAGCTCCAGGTAAAATTCTCAAAACCAGAAACAATTAAATGATAGTTTTATGGCATGTAAATTGTCAGAGAAAATTGTTCATTTTGAGGGGGTGGCTAATAGAAGGAACTGCATAGAGGTAGTATATTTTATTTTTCATCAGTCTCTTGCAATAGTAAGAATTGCTGAATGGCTGTATTTAACATTTCTATAGCACCAAGAAGCATCTGTTAAGTACTTTCTTGCCGAATGAGCAGCTTTTAACACAGACCTTTACTGACTCGGTAAATTCCTAGTGAGTTTCTACAGGAAACAATTCTATGCCAGGAGCTATTAAACATTTTTATGTGTGTTCTGGAAATACACACAAGATAGCGCCGATAGAACCTGCACCAACACAAACATTACTAGAGTGATAAGTAATGATGAAAACAGAGCAACGATACGGGGTATTTGATAAACGAGCTGCATTTAGACAAAATGTATTAAGAGTTTTAATGATTTTGCATGGGGCTTTGCTATCCCAGTGAAGACAATACTTGAATGGAGTCTGAAAGAGATTTAGATGCTGTTTCTCCATGGCAGCATGAACTTCTGTGGTATTACTGGCAAAAAAACCTAATGTGACTCATGGCAACATAAAAAGGGGAATAATGGAAAAATACTTTGTCTGCAGAGGTTCATGAGACAAGTTATTGAGCCTACATTTAAAAATTTGTAGGTGATTGCGGGGACAGGATTAGAAAGGACTTTGCAGATTTCCAAGGTCTGCTCACTGACATCGGTCCCTGTGAGTCTGCGAGACCTCATGGATGCATGCAGGGGAGGCGGCTGATAGAGAACCTGAAATCAGTTACCAGAGAAAGGAAATACGGTGTTTGAAGAACACTTGTACAGAACAGATAGCGAAAGCATTAATGTTATAAGCGTGAGGAATATTCTTGTATTCCAGGGATCTTGCCTGGTTCCTGCTGTGGCAGATGAGTGAGTAGGGGGAGTGTAACGCACAGGCATTCTGGCTTTACAAGTTCTGGGTACATCCTAACTGAGACATGGCTGAGGGTTTCTGGAATGCAGTTCACAGTAAAGCAAGCTTTGCCTGAAGGAGCATTTTTCATTTGTGTTATTAACATGCATTTAATCTTAGTGGCCTGTAATTACCAGCAGGCAGCAGACAGAAGCTTTTACTGGAGACAGAAAAAATTGGGGACACCTTAGAGCTAGTAAAAAGAGGTGGGGATAAGGATTGCTCCGTGGAAGAACTGGCTTTGTTTCTAGCAGAGGGGAGCCAGCTACTGTACAGCCTCAGCA
>NW_010520932.1:2588-3698 GCF_000687285.1 Phaethon lepturus
TAAGAAAAGTTATTCTCTGCTCAATGAGGATTATTATCTGTTTAGGATGAGACTGGGGTGAAGGTTTGGATGTTCTAAAAAGGCCTTTTGCTGGCTAATTTGATACACATGACCAGAACTGACCATGTTTGAAGAAGGAGAGGAGAACTTGGAGGCAGCAAAAATTTTGAGGGGTCTTCACTAACTGGCAGGTGTAGCCCTACAAATATTCCAGGCACCAGCATACTCTGTTCAGAGATGCAACAGACATCGTCAGCTTTGGAGACCATTTGCCTTGATCAGGGTGAAGCCATCACAAGGAGCGAACTCAGGTATCAGGCTTCGACATTATCCTAAACCAGATATGATTGTTTTAGCCTTATCCCCACCACAGCTGGAATCAGCCGCCTTTCTTCTTCTGTTACCTAAATGAAGCATTCACCTGTTCAGATCCAGTCCTTTCTCTCCCAAGTCTTTATTGTCATGGTCATTCAGGTCCCCAACAGGACCTGTCGTTCTCCTTTTCTGTATCATAACTTACTTGGGATTAGCCTGTTATACAGCCATTTTATAATCACTTCTGGACTCTAAACAGCATTGAAAAAACAGTAGTTTCAGATGCACCTAGTCTGACCTGATCATGTAGCTTCCTGTCACCACAATCACGTGGTGCACCAATATGACCTATATGCATAACAGCAGAAGGCATCGTGTTTTCCAGTGCCAGATGTCTCCTTTCTTAGGTTATATCCTGAAAACAAATGAGCTGGACAGCAAACGACACACACTGCCATGGAAAGTCACCTGCCATTCAGTTGGGCCGTGTGAGAGGCAGTCTGCTTGAAGTGTGTTTTGGAAGGGTTTCTGGTGGCCTTCTCCAGGTTCTTCTTCACTGCAGTTAGCGGTCCTTCCCTTGAGCTGTGAAGCCTCTGCTACCCAGATATCTGAGGGCACGCCCACCCTTCAAAACAACGACAAGGTTCTATTTTCTTAATACTTACAACTTTAATAGCTGCCAGGCCAGTGCTACTATTGCCTGTGAAGAAGTTTGGGAGGAGTGGTGAGTGTTGATGGAGGCAAAATTACCTCTGGCCCCATTTCATTCTGCTGCCTCTGGAAGCAGTGACAGCA
>NW_010520932.1:3729-5286 GCF_000687285.1 Phaethon lepturus
CCCAGCTGAAATAATGTCTTTATTTTTGACAGTGTTCATCTCAATTCCCTGAGCCAGCTGCACAACGGAAGGTGAAGGTTCAGAGGCAAAGAGTCTGTCTGGACCCCAACAGTCCTGACTTTTAGTAGCTTAAAATGCCATAGACTGAACCCTCAGGTTTCAGCAGCAAAAAGAAACGTGGTAATAAGGATCTCGATTCTTGAGGGTGCCTCTGTGCTCATTTGAAACTTGTATATATACTATATATAGTATATATACCTATCATACTATAGGTATATATAATAGGTGCTATTGTAGGTACCTAATGTTGTGGAAGCTCAGTAACCTTCTTGTAATTTTTTTCAGTTTAATGGCTGGTTTGTTTTATTTGACCATTGTGGCAAAGGGAAAATTCTGTTGGAATAAAGTAAGTATATCTGTTAAGAAAAATAGGCTTGATTTGAGTGTATCACATACAGGTTGACCTGTTATATAGAAAAGTCTTGGACCTCACTGTGAATTCCCGTGAACACAGCTTGTTCGCCTTGGTGAGGAGAACCTCAGTCCTGCAACTTGAATTCCCATTGTGCCTATTCTGAGGAAGAACCAGGGGAAATGTTGCAACGAAGGATAATTGCCACAAGGGAAATTCTAGTTAGATGTCGGGAAAACATTTTTCATTTTGAGAATGACTGAGCACTGGAGCACAGAGATTTTGGAACCTCCAATCCCTGGAGGCATTCAGAACTCCAATGAATATGACCCTGAGCAACCAGACCTAACTGGCTCTGAAGATCACCTCCAGTGGTCCTAACTAACTCTCAGAAGGCCCATCCCTGCCATCTACCCTATGCAGTGAACACAGCATTACCAGCATAGATAAAGCTTTGTTTGCATGACACACTGTATTTCTGTGCAAGGTTTTCTGATGAGGTAAGCTTTTGCCACAGAAGGGTTTTTGCTTAATAGCTGTACGTACTTCTACACAATCCAATCACTGTAACTCTGCTCGATAAGCATTGCATGTGTATGCTCAGCCTCACTATGGCCACTTAACATCTCCAGTCGATAAAGACAATCAGCTCACTGAAAAGCTAAGAGGCAGCACCACAGACCTGAGTTAAAATTCCTGTCAGATAGTATTAGAGGGAATGTAAATAAGTTAAAAAATAACAAGTGATTTCTAGTTGTCCCTGAAGGGCTGAAGCTACATAAATCTTGTTACAAACATGTATTTCTGCAGAAATCTGTGTTCTCAAACATCTTACAGCTCACGAGTCCACCTCAGCTCCCCCTCTTGGTGTCTTGCTTAATAAGTCATTGAATATAGAAACCCTGTTGCTTTAGCTCTTTGGGCTATACTGGTTCTCTTCTACCCCTGAACAGGAGAGTTTGCCTTAAACCCCAATAAGCATGTCTCATAAGGCCAGCCTGGCTTTGCCTGTGTTATAGTGGAGCTTTTGGAAATGTTGATTTTCAAGTTTAATTGAGAAGAGTAAAGAATTGGGCAGAACAAGACTTAAAGAAAGCAGATATTGAGGGAGTTGAAAATACAGAATCACAGAATCACTAGGTTGG
>NW_010520933.1:0-22429 GCF_000687285.1 Phaethon lepturus
ATTTCTATGCAACCAAAACACTCCCTAACATGCAAAGCCACCCCACCACCTCTCCTTCCCTGCCTCTCCCTTTGGAAGAGCTTATAGCCATCCATTGCAGCACTCCAGTCATGAGAAGCATCCCACCATGTTTCTGTGATGGCAACTACATCATAGCTGTCCCGCTGCACAATGGCTTCCAGCTCCTCCTGTTTGGTGCCCATGCTGCGTGCATTGGTGTAGATGCACCTGAGCTGGGCTATCGATTTCAACTCTGGCATGCCACCCTAGGCTCATCTCTGATCTTAACATCTGCTCTTACTTAGCTGTGTGAAAATATTTTAGAACTTGATCATTAGCCATGAATTTGGAAGTTATCTTCACCTAGGTTTGAATTCTTTTTGGCTTCTATTTTCCAATTTTTCTGCATTTTCTGTGTTGTTCTTTGGCATTCCTATAAAGAATATTAAACAAGTTCCCCACTGCAGATATCAAGATCTTGGTTTTTACCAATACTGTCCCCAGTCCTAAACTCCACTGACACTACTTCAAACATAGAATCCTACGGAGTACAGCAAAAAATTAGTTTACAGGTATTTTTAAGCAGTTGTAAAACTAATTTATAAAACAGTGAAAGAACAACGTGGAACACTGATTTAACTCCTGCATGCATATGACAACACATGACAACAATTCCTAAGGAAGCCTATCCATGTTAATTTTTCTAAAAGCTTGCTGTATACTGTGAAAAGGTAATTAAGAATAGTCTGGCAATGTAGGAAGAATTCAGTCATTTTCAAACACGAAAGATAAGCACATTTGCTGCACAACTGCCATCACTGTTATAATGACAAATGTTAATATTTAAAGAAACTGTGGTTGTCCTTTGCTTAATTCATTGAAGCACAAAGGTTGGTTTTGGGTTTTTTTGTGTTTTTAATCTGTACTCAGCTTATGACATCTGTCAGAAGTTTAAAAAAAAATCCAAGCACCACACAACCACAACAGCAACCATATTTGTTCACTTAACTCACTCTAATCTCCCCTCTGATCCACGGGAAAAAGAAAAAAGTGCACTTTTCTAGCAGGTAACCTTATTTTGTCAGTGGATGTCATAAGCCACAAGGGAGTCACTCAACTGTTACAAGCATCCATCCCTTCACAGAAATATATCAGATTTATAGCTGTTTTTTTAATTACTCACCTTTTTCAATGTTTATATTTACTTATGAGAAGACTGCCTGAAGAGCTACAGTAGACAGGCTACTACTATTGAAAACAGGCAAATGTTTGACCTCTGCTCCTCATTTATTTTCCTACAAAAATATTTTGTGACCTGATCTAAATTAGTGTCACAAGCTACACTCTATCCATCTCCCATTCTGGCTTAGAAATTACTTATTTAAAAGGAATGACCTTGTCACCATTTCAGAACTTGGCATTCATCTGTATAGAACCGAAGATGAAAACAGTGTAGACAGAAGCTAAAGATAATAACCTCATGGAGAAGACCTTTCCCCTCTAGCAGATTAATCAAATCACTGCATAGATGTCTGAAGTGGACTAGTTTAACTTAAATAGCTAAGAACAATATTAGTAAAATAAGCTTTAAAATTTGTGATACCCTTACGCTTCTTTAGTAAAGCAAAAGGAGGAATATCTTCATTATTAAAAAGAAATAGTTTTTGTTGCCTAGTCTAGTACACAGAGACAACAGTGCCTGTTTATTTTAACATTAGCTCTGCAATCTGCATAGTAATTTCCATCTACAGACAATCCAGTATTCTCAGCTTCTACATGAAGAACTGCAAAACTACACTCTACCACACAAATCCTCATATTCCCAAAACCACACACATTTAAGAATGAACATAAGCTAACAGAACCATGTAGTTTGAAGAAAACTTGCAGAAAAGCAGCAGTTTTCTAAACCAGTTCATTGAATCAGAGACGATAAAGAGATCAGCCATAGCATGAGGGTAACATACATGCCTACCATGTGGGATATTCCAACCTCACTGCAGCTTTTATGACAGGTAACCTGTTTTAGAACTACCTTAACTGGAGACTTTTTTCCACGTTAGTTATATCACCTAAGGACATTGAAAGTATACATTGTGATGTGTTAGATTCAGTTGTGTAGGCACCACAGAAGAAAAATAAAGTGTCATGAAAGATTATTAGCAGAGTTACAGATGAGGCTGCGAGCAGTTCCATATGAAGTCATCAATTATGATTATGTACCCTTGTGAATCAAGTCTCTAAATCTTTGCTTTTTTTTTAATACAAGAATATACACACTCAAAAGCAAATCTCTCTCACAGGCAGAACAGTCCAGCTTCACGTTTGGCAACAACATATTTTGAGTGTCAGTGACAACTGACCATGTAAAAGCACGATTAAAGAAGTGGCAGGGTAAAAAACAAAAGGAAGACAAACTCACATTCTGTTCTGCCAGCAGGAGTGTCATGGCTTTTCAAAAGACTCAGAGCAACTACAGAACTACAGCAAATCATCTTACTAGTACATCAGCACTGAAAGTAATCAGTAGTCAAAAATTCTGAATACTAAACAAACTATGCACAATGCAGTCTCTGCTTTATGGAGTTTATCTTTCAAAGAAAATGGTGAATGGAAAGACAGAAAGTACTATGAAGAGCTGTACTTCAAAAATAGGAGACAGGACTACTGATTATATAGGTCAACAAGTTATCTTAAGTTTTTCCAAACATGTTTAATGTATGCTTTTTGCTATTATGTTAATAATTATCAATACTTCTCATCATTCACACCTCTTGTCTTTACCCTGAGCATAGAGTATTTTACAGTATGCCCAATATTTTTGTAGACACAAGGTAAATTCAGCAACAATCAAAAAAATCTAACCTACTTACATCTCAAAACCATGGAAGATATTAACTAACCATTCTGCAGTCTCATACATTACTGCATAATCACTTCATTTCTGAGTTGCAGACAACTGTTTTCTTTCCTGCTCTGTAAGATAACAACAGTTTTCTCACCCCTGAATAATTATTCCTAAATTTCAATGTATACATATTTATTACTGGGATAATTTCATAGGCCACCACAAAAAGCATGGAGATAAGCACACACATTGAGTAAGCATTTCCAGAGCATTTTTATTCATATCTTTGTTTCAGCACATTCCTTGTTTACCTAAGCTGATTTTCAGCAGAAAAATGAGGATTTTGTCAGTGTGTTTTGTTGATGGGAGCTCTGAAAATATAGTAGTATTATACAAATAAGTATATAAGTCTCCTTATTTTCCTAGTCTATAGTTGATTTCAGCACATTTCTTTCCTTAACTACCCATTACCGTCCTCCATTAGCTTCGGATATCTCTGGAACTCAACTGACTGCAACAATTCAAATTCTCAGAAGTACATATCTGACTGAAATCAATATTCACCTAGAAATAATCAACTCTACTGATAGTTAGTTGTCCTTAGATATATCTGCTCTAAGCATAACAACTATGGAACTTCACAGCTCAAGAAACTTTCCATTAATTTCTGGAAGAAAGGATTTTATGCTCATGGGTACCTATGAAATACAACTGATAAAATAACTAAGTTTTCCCTATGTCTGTATTTAGTTTAACTCACTAAACCCTAAGCCTACCACTTAATACCCTACATTCCTAAATGATAGGCAGAAGTTTTACAAGGCCACATGTACCACTACAGCACCAGAAAAGCCATGGTTAGAAGGATCACAAAAATTACCCAAGTATTGAGATTTGAATAGGATCTTCATCTCACATAGTTGCATTGAATACAGAAAGACTAAATCTATCCATTACTTCTTATTTTTTCAAGTTATATGTAAATACCGTTTTCATCATGTAACATGATACAATACGCTACATCACATTTCAACCACAAATCCCTGTTCCTGAGCATCACAAAGAGTTAGTTGTTAATGTTTCACTCATTGAGGTCACTTTGCACAAGTAGATAAACTGATTCTGCTTCTCAGAACAATAGAAGATGAAGTTAATTAAAAGAAAACAGAAAGGACAATTTAGTAAGAAGGGTTACAAGAATTAGAGTAAGTCTAGAACCAACACCTTTAGCTTTGATCCATGGGGCACAGGAGAATAACCATCTTGTCCAGGTGGAATGAACAACTCCCACTTCCCATACTCCAGCTTCTTATATGGATGAGAAAATGGATTCCAGTCATCTGCAATTTTAGAAATAATACTAAGCATATTTATCTTAAAATGTGTCCAATTACAACTGAAAGGTATAACAGCATGTTCCATCTTTTTCAGATTAAACTTCAGTGACAGCAGACACAAATTCTTTTATATCTGATACTACCATACACATTCAAAAGAGGTTCAATAAGACATATAACATTTTTGGTAGGAAACCATACTCCAATTCTGATTTGACAATGATTAAGTTATTTCTACTTTACCTTCTTCGATCAAAGTAAAAACAACGTCCTCCTCCCCAAAAAGACACTACTGATTTTAATGCCACAAAATCATGGTGGTATGAAAATTAAGAGCTGAAAAGTTATGCTTAATGTAGAATTAAATCCCAAAACCTCACATCCTAAACAAGCCAGTAGAAATATTTCTAACAACACTATGGGGAAAAAATACTTAGCAGCTGTTGATTACAGAGAGTGGAAGTGAGTTTGGACAAAATGTAACCAAAACCAGCCTCCATCAACTGAATGCTGAAACCAGGTTTGGACACACATGCTGCTCATTGCCTCTATTTTGACAAGCTCATGTCCTATAATAACACTTGTTAGGACTATATAATAGTAAAAATAAAGGCAAAGCCACAGACAAACTTGGTAGCAATGGCTAGGAAACCACACAATACCAGACAATGACAACACAGCCAGGAAATATGGCCTGAAATGCACAGTCTTCAGTAAGTGTTGAAGAAGATTCCTTCTTCATTAAAAAAGCTTCATGAAGCTTAGATTCCGTAATTCAAGATTCTTTGTCCTCTTTTTATTCACTGAGCACTAGAGACATGCAAGGTTGGTCATTATGACATACCCAATTGAATAGACATCTGCCAAGACGATCTCGTATACATGTTCAAGGTTAACTCATATGAATGAGACTGAATATAAAGCTTCTGAACGGACTGACTTAGGCAATTTAATATTAGCCTAGAAGGAAATGGGAAGTCTAGTTTGAAAATTACTTTTTTTGCCTTGAAATGTGTCTATCTCATAGTTCAAGGCAACAGATTCTTACGCTAATAAGAAACCAGTCAACACAGAAAACTGAATTGCAAGACATTAAAGCAACACATGCTAATCTTCCTTTAAGCTAATCTATTTGCATGCCATGTCCTGTAGTTAAGAGAGATGGCTTACACAATGAAAGAAGAATAAGCAATCTTCGGTGACCTATTTACAGGAGGAACAGTGCATGATCTTAAGCAGGCATTCTGTAACAGCTAAAAAACTGTTCACACCCTAAACGGTAGTTCCATGACTAGTTTAAGCTCGTATAAAACAATATTGCTATTAACAATGGCAGTCAAGGTTAAAAGCAATTAACTAAAAAAACTGGTCATGCCATTGGAGGACCACCATCACTCCTGTCATCATGAAAAATCACAACAGGGGAGGGTTTTTTCCCCCCAATAAATATCAGTAATCAAAAATATTATCTGCTTTGCAACAAAAAGATTGCCTCCTCTAACAATATATGGGTGTTCCGAGTTTCAGAGAAAGACTAGGCTGCTTTCAAAGTAAGTTGCCAGTTGCTCTTACACAGCTGTTTGAATGTGAGACCTGCCAACCTTTAAAGAACAAAGCTGAAAGGCACAAATCAAACAGGCTAGACAATGTGGTAAAAATAACAATGCAAACCAAATATTCTAGTACCTATTCATTTTACAGTAGAGAGCAATGTCAAAACCAATGAAGAGATTAATAAAATGTTCCCCATGCTCAAAAACAGAAATACAATTGACTCTGTACTCTATTTAGATGATCATTTTTATCACTATGGCATTTGGATAGTGCACACAGAAGACAAACATTAGCAGAAGGAAAGTATTTACTATACTATTGCTTGATTAATAGCAGAAGAGCTTCTATATTAGTAAGATTAGGTGGGTCTTCCCCCTTGTTTTTACTCTGAAGTTTCAGTCAAAAAAATAATGAAATGAACTCTGCTAACATAGACTCACAGAATCTTTGGGTTGGAAGAGACCTTTAAAGGCCATCTAGTCCAAACCCCCTGCAGTGAGCAGGGACTTCTGCAACTAGATCAGGTTGCTCAGAGCTCTGTCCAAACTGACCTTGAATGTTTCCAGGGATGGGGCATCTACCACCTCTCTAGGCAACCTGTGCCAGTCTTTCACTACTCTCATTGTGATCTATTTCTTCCTTATATCTACTCTAAACCTACCCTCTTTTAGTTTAAAACCATTATCCCTTGCCCTATCACAACAGATCCTGCTAAAAGCTCTGTCCCCAGCTTTCTTAGAAGCCTACTTTAAGTAGTAGAAGGCTGCAGTAATGTCTTCCTGGAGACTTCTCTTCTCCAGGCTGGAACCTACCCCAACTCTCAGTCTGTCCTTATAGGAGAGCTGTTCCATCCCTTCATCCATGATCATTTTTGTGGCCCTCCTCTGGACCCTCTCCAACAGGCTCGTGTTTTTCCTGTGCTGACGGCTCCAGAGCTGGATGCAGGACTCCAGGTGGGGTCTCAGCAGAGCAGAGGAGAGGGGCAGAATCACCTCCCTCAACCTGCTGGCCACGCTGCTTTGGATGCAGCCCTAAGGCTACTAAGCCCTGAGGCTACATCCACTAAGACCAACGTTCTAAGACCAACATTGAATAACCAATAACTCAGCAATAAAGCAATCCTCCTTAAAAGAAGATCAAAACCGCAAACACCATATAGTCTTTACACACTATAAGACGTATTTTTTTTATATATTTCAGGGAATGGTAAAGAACCCTGTATACATCATTATGATTTAAAAAAAAAAGGTAGTCATATAACATGTCACTTACTGTAAGCTACAAGACTGTCAGTGATCATCACTAAGAGAAGATCATCACTAAGTTCCTGAACACTCCCAAAGTGCTCAAGGTATTTAAAGGGAAAAAGGGATGTTTGAGGTAGAAATTAGGGCAATCATGCATAAACTAGAAAAATTACATGCTCATTTAGAACATATTTGCATAATCCATGTGATACTGATACAGTCCTTAAAGCAAAATTAAGGACAACTGAGTGGTACACAGCCAGGTAAGACTCTGTAAGCCTACTGGAAGAACTTATGCCTTTGGACAATTACAGCACATTTCGTCTACAGCAGGACCTTCATTTGGAGTATAACATCAGAAATAGTATCTAAACTTCACATACCAACATACGGTATTGGTATATTGCTTAGAAAGCATCTCCGAACAACAGTGCACCTTTAAAAAGAAAAGCAAGAAAAAAAACCACACAAAAGTAGTTAAGAGTTAGAACTGATACTTTCTTTTAAATTGCAAACAGTTGAGGAAAAAAATGGGAGAACAGAAGAAAGATCAAAAAAGTAACAAGCATCTTAAGAAGCTGCAAGAATACTACTTTAAGGAGCCTGTTCAGATTTATGATAGTCAAGGCCTTACGGGAATTACTACCAACTCTTTTGACCACCTTCACCCCCATAGATATCTGATCATCTTCACTGCTTTTCATGAAACTCCTTCCAGTTGAGCTGTATCTCTTGATTACAATGCATGAACTGAACCAAATATGCCAGGTGATGACTTGTTAATACTGAGCAAAATAAAAAAGTGAGAGCAAAAGTCTTAGGCTCAGCCTCTATAAAACTCACTTGGGGAAATTGCCTGAAGTGGGGTTCATTGTGTACAGCAAGAACACTGAATTCTTGTTTCATTCAAAACAACATTCTTGTGACCCCTGTTACAACCTCCTTTCTTTCCTCATTTAGAGGGGGAAACAGTTGCATCTCTACCTATTTAAGCACCTCTGCTCTCCACAAGCAGCTTTACCAATTCTACCCAAGCTGTTTACACTTTCCCCTCCACCTGCTAGCAATACCACATGCTCCTGTTAATCCTTCCTTTTCCCAGCCATAGTCCTTCATTACTGGATGTCCATGGTTCATGACTTAAGAATAAATACAAAGCATTTCCATCTGTCCCAGCTGGTCCTACTTAAAACCATTGTTTACTACTCACCCCTAGAGAGGAACTCATTTAAGAGGGTTTTAACAGAAAATATTGCTTTGTATTACGGCAAAGAGGCATAAAAAGTTAAGACACCCTGAAAATTGAAGGCTTCCTTCAAAGAGGAAGTAACTCAGGCTTCTCTCAGTTTTACTGCTCAGTTTTCAGATTCCTCAGCAAAACATAGTCAAAATGCCTGGGGAGGTGACACGGGATAACACATCAACAACAAAACCAAAAACTGAATAGGAAACTACTGAGAAGTCGAGACTATAAAGACAAGAAGAAGTATCTTAGTTTGAGAACAGGGACTTCAAACACTCTGCCAATAGCTACAAACAGCAAGAGACTGAGAAAATTACCAGCAGAAGTTCAACTAATCAGCTTGAACGGGTTTTAGGAAAAAAGGACACCATCACAGGAAACCCATTAGCCATACACAAAGACAAGAGTTTCTACACAGAAGTTCAGACCCCAGATATATCTTAATGCAACACGTAAGGAATCTTTAATAGCCTGGTACTTTTAGCTTCTCTCATCTCTGTGCTTAGATCTTCCAAAACCAGCAAACTATTTAAACATTACATCTTACCTCAGCAACATGAGGAACAAGGGAACTTCTTGCTTAGAACTGCACGCTTAGTGTGCCAAAGAATCATGAACTGAGCTTTAATCTAGAATTAAATTCAAAGCTATAATGGCTTAGATTCTACCATCTGTCATTAAAAATTAATTTAAATGCAAAACTTCCAGCTAAATCATAAATTAAGTGACTTCTTGTTCCATCTCCTGGCTTTACTTTCACATTGACAAGTATATAGCCATACAGCTCTAAGGCTCATGGCTTAATTTCTGATATGAAACCCCCAAGTTAACACTCCTCTTGCTTCTCATAGTGGAAAGAAGTACTTCTTGCATATTGATCAAATCATTCACTTGTTCCAATGTAAGAGCTGATGCATCAATGCAATGTTATAATTATTTTTTCAATAGTGAAAAAACTTCATAAACTGACATTGAATTCTCAAGTGCAATGAAGTCATCTCTTACAGCAGTTATATTTCCACATTCCACATTGTCCTGGTTTCAGGCAGGGTAGAGTTAATTTTCTTCATAGAAGCTAGCATGAGGCTATGTTTTGGATTTGGGATGAGAAAAAGTTGATAAAGTGCTGATGTTTTGAGTTGTTGCTAAGTAGTCAAGGACAGTCCAGCTTCTCATGCTGGCCTGCAGCGAGCAGGCTGGGGGTGCATGGGAAGCTGGGAGGAGACACAGCTGGGACAGCTGACCCAGGCTGGCCAAAGAGATATTCCATACCATATAACGTCATGCTCGGTATATAAAGCTGGGACGAAGAAGAAGGAAGGGGTGGAGGGACGTTCGGAGTTATGGCGTCTGTCTTCCCAAGAAACCATTACGCGTGATGGAGCCCTGCTTCCCTGGAGATGGCTGAACACCTGCCTGCCCATGGGGAGTAGTGAACAAATTCCTTGTTTTGCTTTGCTTGCGTGTGTGGCTTTTGCTTTACTTACTAAACTGTCTTTATCTCAAACCATGACTCAAACCATGAATTTTCTCACTTTTGCTCGTCCGCTTCTCTCCCCCGTCCCACCGTGGGGGAGTGAGCGAGCAGCTGCATGGTGCTTGGTTGCTGGCTGGGGCTAAACCACGACACACATACTTCTGATCGACTTAAAGATGCTCAAAGAGAATACAGAGTCCAGCAGGCATTCACACATCTTCCTTGAGGAAAACATATCAGACAAATAGCAGTTCAGACACGGAAAGGGGCATCAAAATCCCACTACCTTTATACTATTTGCTTGGAATATAAAATCAGAACGTAAATGGAGAGATTCTCTAAGGACGCTGTACTGTTCTACATAGTAGACAATTAGGTGGTCTTCTTTCTACATTGTCTGATTTCAAATAGCTCAATAGCAGGGTCATTAACACAATCTGCTTGAAGTGATTTATCAGCTCAAATATTGGAATAAAAACACATGTCATTACTTCTCAGATAGAATGTCTCCCTGGATACTGGATATTAATAGCAGTTTATACTTCAGTCTACTGCCTTCTGTCTGCAGCAACAGAAGTACAGCGCTACTTGAATTTATTCATAAAATCTAGGTATTTTTCTATAAAAAGCATTGAAGAAAGTAGTTAGAAGTTCAGTAACATATCGCAGGAGTATCTAGACTCCATTTAGGTAAAAGTTTGAGTCAAGTCTGGAAAAAAAAAAAAATCGTTCTAAGATATGAAAAGTTTCCAATCAGCTGTCAGATAGGCAAATTACGAGGACTGGTAGCTTAAGTTCCCCTTTCTTTGCTCTGAAGGAAGCCTGTCAGAGTTTACATAATAAACAAACATCCCCTCAAAAACAACCAGCCCACCCTCCTTCAACCCTCCAGCCCCACCAGAAGCCTTCCCCACCAGTGCAAGACAAAGGAAGCAAATACCAAAACAGACATCTTAGATCCAATGTTAGCTGCAAGGGAGGGAGGGAGGAAGGGAGGGGAAGGCAGAGAAAAAAGGGAACTAAAGAACAGAAGCCACAAGTATGACAATCTATTGTACCAAATACTGACTTCTAAATTAGCATATATATACACTTACTTGAAAGCCTCTTAAAATCAGTAATTTTTTTAAATTAAAATGTTGTTTACACATAACCTAATGAGTCTCTACATGGCCAAATACAAATACTGAATGTTGTAATTCCTGAACAAATTCCATGGGTTACCCTCAAAACTTGGCAGTTCAATGACCTATTATGAAATAGTTGACTGTAAAGTAGTAATAAAATGCCAGTAGTCACCAACTTTCTCAGCAATACAGCATGCAAATAAAATATTCAGTGTGTTATCACTGAGAGTTTAAGGTAGCTATAATCCTGGTACTGCCTCTAGTATCTGAAATTGATCTGACTAATTGCCTCATACACTTGACTTACTGAGAAGCTGAAAGTACTAATTGACAAGTCTTAATGTTTTTAGATGTTCATTTACTACTTTTCAGCTAGAGTAAAGCACCATATCAGAATACCAACACATATCTTTTTCTTTCCAGTTATGGCATTTTAAAGAACAGACAAGAACTCTGAAAGTATTGGGATTTTCTTGAATTTATGTTGTTTCATTCTCCAATCCAAATACAGATTTGTGTGCTACTACCAGATTCTAGCTTTCTTCCAGAATGCAAAGTCATACTAAGATTTATTCTACAAATAGGAGCTATCTCGTTCATTACAAGCATCTCAGAATGAGGTACAGAAATACCATAATTTAGGCCAAAATACCTTAATATCAAAGCTTTTCTTTTCTGCTATAAGGCATAAAAGTAAATCACAAAAAACTTTACATTTGCATGACTGATCCTTCACATGTATATAATTACAGAAATAAATCATTGATGTTTATCTTAAGCACAGTTCATAATAAAGCTATTATCAACTACCAGCTTAATTACAAATTCTGAAAGAAGTTTAAGTTCTCTGTAACAGTCCGCAGTTGCCATGAAATTTTTTACTAGTGTTGATCCTCAAAAACTTATCAAATTAAATACCAGGGACTACTATTTTGTGTCATTTCTTGTGTTTTCCCAAACATGTAAGAGACTGACAATACCATATTAAGTAAAACAGTATGAGAAATCACTGCTATCCATCTCCCTACATGAGAACTAAAAACAAAGGATGAAATTGACTCTTTTTATATTATATGCCACCATATTTCAGTTTAAAGCCTAAAGACCTGTCATTTAAATTCCATGTTTGTTTCTCTGTGTAAGACTTTCAACTTCCCCCAAGTAGTTCAATTACAGTCATAATTGTAAAAAGCTGAGTTTTATATAAAAAAAAATCTTAAGAACAATCCTGATATTCAATTTAAATACAATATAATCATAAATTTAGTTTGAGACTTTAACCTGTTTGAAAACTTAAAGATTAAAGGGATTCAGTTTTAATTAAATATATCTGTACCAACTTGAACCTAAATCTTAAGGTTTTGCAACCCAATTTCTCATCAGAATATTATTAAAGCTCTTCTGAATTGAATGACAATCTTCCATTCCTCTAGGCTTTCCGAGCACATTATCTTTTTCATGAATGCTTTACTATGACTGATGAACATGATATGTAGGACAAATACAGTTTTTCCACATTAAAGTGAATTCTTTCTTAGTCTTTTGACTTCCTACTACCACATTTCATTAACATCTAGATACAACTACTTTAAGACACTAGTCCTAAATTTCTGCTGAAGTACAGTTTAGAAAACCACTCCAGTTGTTAGCTACTGTATTCTGGTATATGTGTACTTCCCTCCCCAACCTGCCAAGCCAATTTACAAGCTATATTCTCTTTTAAAAATATTAGTTATTAATGTAATTTAAAATCTGGTTTTTAAATGGCTGTCCGTTAAAATACGCATTTAAAACAACTGTATTCTAGTCTTCAATTGTGTTGAGTAATTTAACTTAGCGTCTATTAAACCCATCACAAACCTTGAGCAAGTAGTGGAGGAGTAAGGAGGGGGATTTTCTTTGTGTTTATACATATGAAGTTGAGCTATTAAAATACCATCATCCAGCTGTCGTGCAGTCAGTATTGCTAGCTGGCATCACTACAATCTAGCAGTAGGTGAACGATACTCATGATTCGTTATTCAGTTTTGAATCAGAGGACATATCCAATTCCCAGATTAAAATTCAAGTACTGCTCTAACCTATTTTATGAATGTTATTCCAGTAAAAAACCTAGGACTATTTCAAGGAAAGCTACTCTATCATTCACTAGGTTAACACAGTGTTGCACTAAATCTTCTGTTTGTCTTCTGCATTAAAACTAGAAGATTTTCCTAAAAATAATCACTGTGTATAGACTCAAATTATCACAGTGAATAGTGGGCACAGACCCTCCCATTGAGTTCTTAAAGAAAAAAAAGAAAATACAAATTGCTGACAGTTAAATGCATTTATGACCCAGACGTTTGGAAACTGAAGCATAATGTGAGTATTTAAACACTTTCTTTTGCTTATTCTATTTAAGTGTATCAATCTTGGGACTATGGAAAAAATACTAAAACAGTCCTGTTTGCTATGAAGCATTGCAAAAAAACCCCAAAACTTAACAACGGATCTGAAAAACACTGCCAGGATAGTCTATTCGTTTCTTTATTACTGCACACATTTTTACAGAAGTTTAACCATAGGACTCTAGAAAGCACTACCAGATACTACAGCTAATGGCATATGTAATGAGTCTTATCATTTTAAAGTTATAAAAACACATACAATTTCAAGCTCATTACTTCCTGAAATACAGAGTTTGCCCTTTTAATAGTTTCCTCAAACAGGGGTAAGGAAGAAGGAAAACTCACCATTTAACTTCTTGTTTAAGCAGAACTAGTTAACTGCCTCAAACTGACAATTTGTATATTTTTTTTTGTAATAAATACCCATGCAGAACATTCACCAGGTATTTATGTTTGCAACAAAAGTTGGATGAATAACACTGCATACTTCTGAAATGCAGTTACATGAACCAAATCATTTCACAGAAAGTCCCAGTTTAGTAAGAGCCAATAACAAAATTCCTAGTATCTAATGGACTAATACTGAGCCCTGAAGAGGAATAGAGAGGTAAAAGGGAAAAACACTATGAAAACCTCCAAAACCCCAAACAAAAAGGAGAGAGTGGAATTATTATTGCAGAATTTAAGAGCAAAAATGTATCTGACTTCCATTTAAGAATTTGCAGAATGTGATTTCAGTGTAGCTAGCCTTCCGAGTGAGACGCAAATGTATATTTTTGTCTTAAGTTCTAAGCATGTGAGTAAGTCTTCCCAGTTCTCACAATAAGCAATGCAATTCCTCCATGTTAGCAGAACAGGAAGGTGGCAGGGTAACATCCTTCCTTCTCCTCCCCCTCAAGACAGACCACCACCTACTCTTCCGTAAGTACATTCATTTGATTTTTAGGTTACCATTTTCCAGCAGGACTCTTGTCTACACTCTCATAATTTGTGGGAATTTTGAAGGGCCTCGGTCCTTGGACAACACTCCTGTTAGATCAAAGATAATGCTAATTTTGCCACTGTTATTGCTTCTTCTCTACATACAGTTTTATAGAAACCTAACTGTAGAGCTTTAGGAAGAACCTCAGGTAGTTTAGACACATTCAGCCTAAAGCTGCAATGTGATCAGGCTAGATCCTTTAGACAAGTCACAGCCTTACAGATATTAAAAAAAACAACAGCAATAAATAGATATACATAATACTGACCATACAACAGAAACACCTATGTTCTTAGACTATTGCAGTGTAGAGTAAAAGATCATTGGTTAAAGTTACAAAATGCCACCAGACCAGCAAGCCACAACATATATTTTTGCTATCAGAATTTCATCACTGCTACAAAATGGTCTTTAAGTGAGGGGGATATTGATCTAAAACGCAGTATGGAAGAGAAGAAATATTCCTAAAAATACTTACTGAAGTCACCTGCGAGAAACACTGCTTCTGCTCCCGGTGCCCACTCTTTGCAATATATTCCACCATCCACAAACTGGTTAACTCCGAAGGTTTTGTAACTTTTTGAAAATTTATCAAGGCCTCCTTCATTTTCCTCAATGTTCTTCAAGCGGTTATAAAACAGAGAATACCTTTCAATGAAAATAGATAAGATTTTTTAGAAAGTTTAGTAAGTGTCTTTCTTACATTAAGGTTAGCAAGTATAAGAACATAGAAGACCACTGAGACACTGTGACACTATGTCCTAAGACTACAATATCAGATTCAATGTTCTCTATGGAAATAAATAAAAAAAAACATCAAATACAAACTATACGATTTTTCCATGGTTGTTACAGTGCAACATTGCAATCTTCACATTTGTCTGTATTTTCTCTACTTTATGGGAACAGTTTGAACTAAGTCTAAGACTACAACTCCTGATTGGCAGCCAAAAAAATCATAGTATTACCACACAACACGAAAACTTCACACTCTGAACAGCCTAGCACTTATTCCTCCATCTTATTAGTATCAGACACAGGCCTCCTCGGGAGAATTGTATAGCCCCACTACATCTCTCTCAGCCAATTTTAATAGACAATTTCAGGACACCGGAAAGTTTGCAGTACAACATACAGTAAGTATAGAGAAAGTAGTCTGGCACTTGCAGAAAGCAGCTCCTTTGGCAGCTTCTCTACAGAGACCATCAGCACGAATTCGCAGTCCCCTGACACTGCAATATTTGGAAAACAAAGTTACCACTTCTTGGAAGTAATTATTTACTCCATACCCCACCTACTCAAACTTCTAATGTAAACATTTACTCATAACAGCTTGGGGGGGTGTTTGTTTTTTTAACATACTTTGCTATATTTTCTCCAAGAAGCTCCCATCAATTCAAGAAACACACATCAGGCACACAATATAAACAGGGTCAACTTCAACGCCTAGAATGCGAGCTATTATGTGAAGAAGCACAGCTAAAAACTTCAGCTGAGAATTAATGCTACCTGTACTTTTTTTTGGTTTGTTTTAAATAAGACATCCCCAATGTAAATTGGAAATGTGTTTGTGTTCTCCATAAATGGAAAAGTTTTCTGAAATGTATAAAAACTAATAAGAATGCCAGCAAGAACAACATTTTTGCCTCATTACACTTACTGTATTTTTAAAAAGGAAATAGAAACAGTAAAGCAGCAAAACAGCACTATGGGATGATACCTTGTTGGTTTAAAAAAAAAAAACAAAAAAACACACAAAACCAAAAAGAGAAGTAGCCTGTCTGCAGTATCAGGATTTAAGACATCGTTCCGTGATTTGTTTTCAAGTTTTGTTTTAGAATTCACCCTTAATTAGTTCAAAGTAGAGGATTAAAATGTCCATTTACTGGTTAAATTAAAGTAGCGTTACTTATATTAGAGTTCTATGAGTACTTTCAAGGTTAACCTCCCAGCAAATTTTTATTATGAAGACTGATGCTCACCTTTAGAGACAAAAAAAGTTGAAAAATACCTCAGGACATACTGTAGTAAATACATTTAAAACTTCTTGCCCATCCACCTGCATCGCTCCTTTAAAATTTTCTCACAGGTATAATCCTCAGAAGCGCATTACTAACTACTACTGCTCTGATCATCAATTTCATTTCTAGTGCTTGAGGAAGAATATTTTGCCAGATTTCCAAGTATAAGTGTATTACATATATACACAAACCCAGCTGACTGACTTAAGTTTTAAGCAACGGCAATCAAAGATTTATGTAAAAGTTTAAATACAGAAACACAAAACAAGTCAAAGCCTCAAAAATTCAACATATGACATTTGGTAAAGACAAGATTACTCCATTATTGAAGGTTTCTCCTTGGAAAGAAGTATTTAGATTTGTACAGCTTCTGTTAAAGTTTTAAGCCTTCCTTTAAAATAGCAGTTATATTACATAAGAGCACAGTGCTATCTGCAAATTACAGTTTCTCAGCTATACATAAACTGTTTCAAAATTGCTGCCTGTCATACATTTCAGTTTTGTTTGGGGGTTTTTTGATTTTTTTTTTTAAACTAGTTCCACTCCAGATGAGGCAGGAACCCTTCTGTATATGCTGTAAGTAACTGTTGTAACTCCAGAAAAGATATAACTTAAGCAATGAATTTGACACTTAAAATACAAAATGAGTTTTGGAATAGGTTATCCACTTAAAATTAATCTATTTCCCCCCATACTTGGTACAAAGACATTTACACAGCTTTAGTAACACCTTTGGCTGGATGTGGTATTTCCCACATTCAGGAAGAAGTAGAAGTGGTAAGCATCTTTAAACAAAAGCCAGTCACACAAATCTTTGAAAGCTGGGGAGGAAGGAGATACATTTATTAACAGGGAAGAACAGCAGGTCACAGAGGACTGAAATACCTGTGTGGAAAAGAAAAAGGCTATGATAAGCTTCCTATAACCTAGAGGCACACACATGCTGAGTGCCTACTGCTCTTTCTCAGTGACCCCTCCCTAGCAAAGGGGAAATCAAACCCATTCATCTCATTCCAAAAAAATAAGCAGAAAACATATTCAGGATTTGAGAGTGAGTTTATGGGGTGGGAGAGATGAAAACAGACTTTCAGAAAGCAATTATGCGATTTATGTGTTTGCAAAAAGTCACTGTAAACTCTGGATTCTTGTTACAGAGGCACTGTGAGTACATCCACTGTTTCAACTTTGAATTTATGAAGACAAAAATTAAGACAAACAAAGAGACCATGACACTTTAATATGTGAAATAATCATGACTGTTACTGTGAAAAAAAGATTACTTTTTGCTCACTTTGCAACAGTGTCAGCAAGATTACATACTCAAAACATTTCTTCTGGAGGACAGGGGTCAAGGAAGGAAGCAGATTAGAAAGGTTGATCAGGGATGTAAAACATTACAATAACAGCTTTTTATATCAGACAGATTTTGAACAACTAATACAGCATCATGTACATAGAGTAAAAATGCTTCTTAAATTTGTACACAAGCACACTGCTGCGATAGAGCAAGTTAATTCAAGTATTACTGCTGCATCATCACTGGAGAAGTCATGATTATTGAAACAACTAGTGCTCTCCATAATTGTTTTTAAATTATATTCTAGAAGTCATTCAGGTTTGTTTTGTTGTTGTTTTTTTTTGGGTTTGGTTTTTTTTTTAAACCATCTTCTGAAATTATCAAACATAGAATTGTAGTTTGCTCAAAGTTCATGGAAAACCCGCTAGCTTCTAAAATGGATCAAGTACTTATGCTATGAACTGTTCTGAAAAACTTATCCCAGGAGTTGAAAACACATCTGGATACAGAACAAGGTTACCTGCCGTAGAAGGTCTTGTAAAACAGCAGAAGCATAGTTCCGTATCCTGTTGCTGCTTTAAAGGAAAGGATTCAGTTAAGTGTATGCTCATTATCCAGATTTAGGAAACTTAAGGTTTTGCTTTCACAGGAATTTTGACTTTCATTTCTACATTACTGAAACTTGTTAAACATTTTTCCAAACTGAAACACCAGGATTACACACAGAAAGTGACAGGAAAGAGTTTTTTGTTCAACCGATTCCAAAGATTTATACTGTTCACTAACAGCACACAAGAGTTAAAAGAGGAGAGGTGGACATTAGATTGATGAGACCACATTTCATGATCCCCTCTTAACACTGAAGGATATGTCATGTTCAGTTATACATTATATACTCATATGACATATATATATAGTCAGACAGACTCTAGATACACAGGACACATTTCAAAAGGTGAGACAATCTTGGAAAATTTTGGACATGTGAACAGAGTCAACAGTGTCCAGCACTACATCAGGGCAAAAAGGCTGATCTCTGCCTTCACATTTTTCAAGTCTTCACAGCTTAATGAGTGACTTCAAAATCTGTTAAAATTTTTCTACTTCCCTGACTTAAGTTGACACTGAAGAGGGTTACAAGGTAAAAACCATACCCAGGTATGCCTTGAAAAGTACAACCATTACCTTTGGGACAAAAAAACTAAATAGAGCAACAACTGGATCCATAGAACTTCAGGTACAAAGGGTCTGGAGCGACTGGAAGAAGTTGCACATCAAGTCCATACTACAGCTAGATACACCACCACACACCTGACAAGTGCTGACAGCAGAAGGGGGCTGCTTTTGATGTATTCCTTGCTTCTGGAGTTCTTACAGAAAACCAAGCTTTTCCATTCAGGTCCCATATCTACTCACCTCACCTCTGTTAACAGACCAACGAGTTTTAAAACTAAAATACCAAAACAGGTGTTTTCTTCAGACTTATTGGAAACAAAGACTTCAGTCTTGGCATTTCCCCAAGTACACATACGCCCAGCTTGAAACAAGACATTTGGTAACCGAACAGTACTTTTACACCAGCATTTTTTCCCCTTCCTCTACCACTATTTCACTGTGAAATACTGGTAATTGTAAACATAATTTGAAACAGGGTCACAACAGTCTTCTCCTATTGTTACATTAATAATTTGTAACATAGCGTTGCTTTAAATCCCACGCTTTATATGCGGCTTTGTTTAAACCCTTATAATAGAAGTGTAGGAATTGCCTGACTTTTCATATAAGCAGGATTAAAACATCAAACATGAATTAGTATAATGGCTATCCAGAAAGCAGGTATCTTGCCAATGAAGTAAGCTTCATAGTGAAGCAGTAAAGACAGTATTAACTCAGTAACCACTTCAAGGCTTTACATTTCAAGTGAGAATCTATCCCTCATACTTTATCACTAAATCATCCTCAATTATTTTGTCTTGCATACACAGAAACCTAGAACTTATACAGTAGAAGCATACAGTTATCAGAAAAAAAAAAAAGAACAGAGAAAAAGTTGGCCTGAAATCTTTCAGTTCAATGCAAAGCTATACAGTTCTTACCCAAAGAAATAACATTTGATTTATTTAGTAACCATGATGTACAAAACCCTTCTGATGCTGCAGTTCTTATCACCACCGACTTGATTCAGCTATTGATCTCATTAAAAGTCCAACCCATATGTCAAAATCAGTAGTTTCAAGATGGAGCATAAGAATAAAAAAAAAAAGTTAAGCATGCCCCCCCTCCCCAAAGCCAACTGCCTTATTTCACCAAGACTTTTGGCAGATAATTGAAGTCATCTGGTGGCAAGTCAGAATACTGAATTAGGGCTCCACATAAAGCCTTCAGGTCTTTATTCTTCAAGGCAACCAGAGGTACCAACTCCTTCCTGGCCACCTTGTAAAAATGACAAAAATGTGTTCTAATATTTTAAACTTTTAGATTTAACCAGATAAGCTTTTGATTACTGTGATGTTGAAGCAATTAAACAGAAACTAGTGCAACCAAAGAAGCCTTAGCAGCATACAAGACACCCTCATTGAATCAGTCTGGTGCAGAACTCCAAGATGGCTGAAAAACTTCAGGACGTTTTTATGCCCATCCTCATACCTTTTTATAAAGCTATAGTTATTGCAGTTTATAGAACAGTCCATCAGCTTATTTTCAGACCTGTAGTGTCAACACTGAAGTTAATAATTTTAAGCCCTCTTCGGCTTATGGGGCTGACTTAAGTAGCTCTTCATCTTTTAGAATCCTTTTGTCAACACCAGCTTTCGTGTTATAATTTATTTCTACAATATTGGACCGGTATTAGTGCTATTGTACTTAAAACATGAAAGCAAGTAGGAGAGACTTTGATAATTGTATCTGGTGTCCATATGGAAAGCCCAATTCTTCAGATACCAAAGGGAAATGGATATGAAAGAAAATACCCAGTAAGGTACTCCCTGTAACCAAATACTCACATTTTCCAATAAACAGAAACATTTCCAATAATGTCAGTGTTAAAAATAAAGCTACAGTCCAAAAGAAAAGAAAATAAAACTCTCAGCTACTTAAGTGTGTTACATTTCTTTACATTTCTTCCAATGTAGGTGATGGAAAGACTAAAAGATCAAACACAGAAAGGGAAAAACAGTTTCCCCACCCCCTTCCTCCTCATTTAAACAAACCTTAAGAAAAACTGTTTTAGATTTTGAGATACCACTTATCCTATTTATCAGCTTAATCCTGAAGCCACTAAGGGGAAATGCTACCTCGTACTTTTGACCTTCCACTCTTCCCTGCCACAGAAGCAGCTGTATTAGCATTACAGTAAAACAGGGAATAGGAAATCAAAGAGGCCATCAAATCCTGTCCTGTATCATCACTAACATATCATGAACAATGCTATTCATAAAGTTACTGAGATTTCAAAACTGCCTTCGGTCCCTCCATGCTTATTACTATGACGGGAAAACTGCTACAGCACTGCTGAAATCATAGGACCTTCCTAACATGCCCACATAGCAGCTGTGTTTGAGGGTTAACATACCATCACCCTCTGCTCAAAAAAAAAAAAAAACCCCAAAAAAATCACACTTACACGAAATTCTCCTGCAGTTCTCCAGGACTCCGTTGACTCCTCTGGGCATTTTTTATTTTAAAGCATTTTTACGTCTTGTAAACAAGAATGCAAACCATCATCTCTCTGGAGTGATACTGAGATTGCATGCTGTCTTCAGAGCTGTTGAATGAAGCTCACTGTGACAGACTGGGGCCAGTGGTGGGGAAAAAAGTTGGGCAGTGAGAGACTCATTATTCTACTCATGTAGACAGACCATCAAAACATTCCCTGTTTTGGTATAGATCCACTCTACCTTGTAATCCCAGTGGACAATCAAAAGGGTCAAAAAAAAAATCAAAATCATCAGTATAGGTGCACCACACTTTCACCAACTTAATACCATTTACAGATTACTTCTCTATAGGCTGAGGAATAATTGGCCACAATCTTTAAAGGCTTATTTTTCTACATTGATGTATTATTCAAATAAAGGCACACTTTGAAATTTGGCAAGTAAGGAATTGAAAATGTCCAATTTTAGTTCCAATAGTCTATTTCAGGAACATGAGAAAGAATTAACAGCTGGCTTTGAATTATATACCAAGAGCTGCAGTTGCCCTTCTGATATCATAGGCAACCTGGTTTTTTAGATAATGTCATCCAAAATCGTGCAGTGCTGTCATCAACTAGCAGTGATGGGTATCACCTAAGTGCCTACACTGAACATGTAAACAGCAACTGCTTCTTTGAAAAACCTTGATAGCTACGGAAGCGGAACCTCGTTTGAATCCGAAGATGTGATGATAAAACAACTGTACTTAAGCAGCTCTTACCACTATGCATCTAGTCAAAAAAGTTCATCTGCAGCAGTAAAATTTCCTCAGAAAACTATGTTATAAAAACAGACTGCCCTGTTGGTCTGCCAAAACCCTCAGGGTAACGAGTCAAATTCAACAAGCAACATGCTGTGGCATTTCAGAGCCTGCCTATACAACAGGCATACCAAATTTGATCTGATACATCTATACAGAGCTATACGGTCCAGGCTCTCTAGCTCTGATCTCCACACTGCAGCACGCTGTGTGCAACAGCTATCTTTAACCACCATGTGCAAATCACACAAGTGACAGTTACCATCTCACGAAGCACAGCTTTAAGGTTTGTGGTAAAGACTGTGCCGTACTCACACTGAATTTTCCTGGAAAGCCAGAGTAAAATTAATTTATTTCAAGGTAGTCAAAGGAAGAACATGTTGGAATATGAAACTGGACAGTCCTGAAACAATCATCACTAGTCACAGAATCATAGAATCTTTGGGTTGGA
>NW_010520934.1:0-5694 GCF_000687285.1 Phaethon lepturus
GAGGGGTGCGGCTGCTAGCCAGCCCGCCTGGACATCTGGGCAGGGTGTGTGACCGCGAAAGGGCCCTTCAGACGCGTGCCTGCCGGTCTTCCTAGGGGAGAAACAGTCAGCGAAGTGCTGCAAGGGACGCAGGGCCTGCAGAGCACTGCTTGGGCCAGCCACCTCTTCTTGGCAAGGTGAAGCAGTTGCAGCAGCAGTGCCTCTCCTCCGTGCTTTGCGAGGATTTCCCAACTTGCTCCTACAGCCTCTCCCAGCGTGTTCTCCCAAGCGGGTTGGGAGGTGGTGCCCAGCAAGCAGCTTGTTTCCTCCTGCACACCTCCCTGGGTCACGGTTGTCCTGTTCCCGTTGCTGGAATGGCCCCAGACCTGAGGGGGCAGGCAGGAAAATTCAAATGAACAAGCAAGGCAGGCAGCTGTTATGAGAGTACACCCAACAGCACCCTGAGGTGCACACGCAGGTTTTCTTTGCCTGGTAACTTTTCTCAAACCTGAACACAACTGATAGTTTGCTCAAGCTGGGCTACAAGCCATGTGTTACAGACATCGATCCCAGCTGGCTTGGCAGCCAGGAACCACAATTCGGTTTAACTGCTCTTTGAAGCCAGTTTATTGGACAACTCATTGTAGCAAATGCAATCACAGCTTTGCAACCAGCGCAATGAATTCTTGGTGCTGGTCCAGCCTTCTCGGCCACTCTCTGTGTCTATGCCCCAGTGCCAACGCAATGTACTTTTAAGAGCAGTAATTTGCAGGGGTTGCTCTGCTTCTTTAAGCCTCTGCCTGTTGAACTTGGGGCAGAGGACAGAAGGTCCTTGCAGTTACCTAACAGTTTTATAGTGTTAGCATCTGCAGCCAGGTCAGCCTGGGGATCTCCTGTGGCAGGGGTCAGAGTGCTCAAAGAAGCAGCTACCCCAAAATCTTACACTCTGTAGGGAAAACACAAATCAAACTGAAGGTGAAGGAAAGGTGAAAGGGTCAAAAAGTATTCATTCGGTGTCCTAATCACAACTTCATCTGCTGCAGCGCGGCTGAAGGAGGAAAGTTCTGAGACGAAGGCCCAAGGGAACGTGCAATAGGAATCTTCCTTGGCCAGCTAAACCCAGATCAAAGGCTGACTCCCAACACCACCCTAAAAGATGGCCAGATATAGTCATGTCCCTCTGTAGAAGTTGTGGCCTCAAGAGAGGGTGTCGTGGGATGGGACACTCTGGAAATGGTGTCCGTCATACCCTTCCCTCTCCACTTGAATAGCTGCCCGAATATTGCCTGATCAAGAATCAAGAATCAATGTATCTTAGACTGAAACTGTCGTTATCCCCCAGCTCTGACAGCTGGAGGCCAGGGGACCTGCTTCACCTGGGCTTTACTTAATAACACGGAGGAAACCTTTGGAGTTGGAAGTTTAAGCTGTAATTGCATTGAGCAGCCACATCTATTCCCCAAAAGTGGAACAAGAAACAGCATGTTCCAGTGGCCTAACCATGGGCTCAAAAGCTAAAACATCACCTCCGCCTCTGCTGCATCCATGAAAACTCATGGCTAGAGTTTCCCAGCTAGAAAACAAGCCATCAAATACTCACCTAGCGCAGAGAGATTGCAAAAACCACCTAAGCAATGAGTGAAGGTTTGCAGAACAAGCAGATTAGTTGCTAGTGCTTTCTCCTTCCCTTCTGCCCCACTCCAGCAGCCACTAAAGCCCCTGCGGTATCCACCAGCCATCTGGAAATTCACAGGAGTTTGTCGTTGCCACTCTTGTCCATCTACCCCCTGCTCAGGGAAGGGAGTTTTGGGTGCTGGCTTGGCCATTGCACACAGCACAGCTCAGTCCAGGTCAGCCAAGCCTGCCTGCCCTCCCAGGGAAGGGGCTGGAGCACTCTCCATGCCTTCTTGCTGCTTCCAGTGCCAGCTGCACAGCTCAGGCTCCCACCCAGTCCAATCTGGTGAATCGGACCCTGCTAAGGTGTTATTTATGGAAGCTTGTCACGGATCTTGAAACCGAGCCAGCCAGGAGCCTTCTGCTTCACCCGAATGCATCTTAGTGCATTAATAAAGAGCAAACATTGCAATGTGCTTTGCATTTTTACTTAAAATCCAGCACTGCATTGTCTAGAGAGAAAAACAATACAGTACGGCCCCACGCTGCCGGGGGAGAAGAGGGTTCACTCTTGCGCACTAGGGCACTGCATAAGTCAGCCCTCAGACAAAATTGGTGCCGCACGGAAAATCCTGCTGATGTGACAGTGCGGCACCAACACCCCCAGCTCGGCAGCAGTGGGGAAACCTGAGTTGCCTGGACTGCCTGATACAGCAGCACTTTGCAAGAGCCGTGCACAGCTGTGTGTAGATCACATGTGGGCAAGTTGGAGCACTCTGTTTGCACCAAAAAATCCAGGTGTAAGACCAGGACACAGGACAGTCCCTTGTCCCTTTATTCCCAAGATAATGCACAAGTTCTTACACACAGCGTAGTACAATGAAACCAAAGATCAGACAAGCACAGTCTGTGCCAATCCCTCAGGTTCCGGCTGCCTGGTCAGGAAAGCTGGGCTTTATCCTCACTGCAAAGATGCAGCTTTTCAGCAGAGTTTCTGTCTTGAGTATTCGTCGTCAGCCCACAAGGAGCATATAGAGGGGCTGCAAACTCACTGACAATCATCCTCTCAGGCCTCGCCCAGGTACCTGGTCAGCTCACTTGCTTTCATCCGAGATACCTGAGCAGCCATCTCCTTGCAGAGCAGCGTCTCCATGGGGCACACCAACTGCCTTCATTTGTGTCCAGACTGCCATTGTAATAGCCTGCTGCCCACAAGCCTTCGATGACACTGTCACAAATCCGTGTTGCCAGCCACCTCCACCTCTGCAATCTGCACCGATGGACAGGACTGACGTTGCACGGTCCATTACACTTGCTCAGCCCCTGCCAGTTCACGGTCACCCGCAGAGCCCAGATATCAGACCCATGGGCACAAGCAACACAGAAATTTTCCAACAGGTTAAATAGTCTGAGAGAGATTGAACTTCCATCCCCTCCTCTTGGAGGCTTTTGCTATTTCTCAGAGGCCTAGTAAGGTTCCCAGAAAAAGGGCAGAGAGAGGGAGTTGACTCAGAAAGTACGAGCAGTTGTCACAGCTAGAGACTATTTGCAGCCACTCTCCCCAGAGCTGAGCATCCCAAAAATGCTATTGAATGCTGAACACTGGTTCTAAGCAGCTGCTCCTTTCCAGAGCAAACTCAGGTAGAGGCTCTGCAAAGGAAAACTGATGTGCTGCATCTGGTGCAGTCTGCACTCGGGCCAGGACCTACAACTGAAGCAACAGAACTAAACTGAGACACTCAAAAATATTAAAACCTCTCTCTGGAAACTCTACGAAGTACAATATTGAAGCTGCAGAGGAGACTCCTTAGGCTAAAATACCCTGCCAGCTGTTCCACTTAGCTCGTGTCTCAGGAACACTCCTGCACTTCCCGGTGACGTGAAACTCTCCCGATGAACATCCCAATGTAATGTTTTCCATTGTCTTTTCTTGGCTGAGGCAAGCCATGCCTTTTTGGCAGGAGCAACCCAGGCTCAGTTAGTCATATCTTCGTCACCTCTTGGCTAGACTACAGCTACGTGATACACCTGGGCATGAAGCCCACAGCACTTGGCAAATGCCAATGAGAAGAGCATGCTGCAGTGGGAGCCCTGGCTACCACAAACGCGTCAAATCTACCCTCTGCTCCCTGGGCCACCTTTTGGCTTGGAAGCTAAACCAAATTCAAGCCTGAGTCCTGATCTTCAAGGCATTTGATGGCATGGACCCAGTGTGGCTGAAAGATCAGTTGAGACACAAAGATGGAAACCATGATCAACAATCAATAACTCCACCACTCTCCAAGAGCTGTGGACCCATCCAGCATGAGGATTGGGTTTGCCTGTGACAGAGACAGGGTTTTCTCTGAGAACAAGCTCTTCCTGGCTGGTGAAAAATGAAGTATGTCTAAGATGCTGAGTAATTCCCTCCTTTTGCATATCCCATCTCTCTGCCAAGATGTGAATCAGGTTCACCCTAGGTTTAGTTTGCTTTTGCTTTTTTTTTTTAATTTTCATTTTTATTTTATATAGAATAGTAACATCTGTCTCCTGAACCCAGGTGAAGTTCTTGGTCTCTTCCCCAGCAGTGAATTCTCCAGCTGGCAAGACAAGATGCACTACAACTAGGAAGTCTTGGCACTAACCAACAAGATCTGCTACTACATTTCAATGACAAACATTAGAGCACTCCCCAAAAGAACCTTCAGGAGTCAGTCCAGCAGCTGCACTGAAGTTGTTGTACTGGAAGACTCTGAGTGCAGGTTCCAGGATGGTCTAGACCAGCAGTCTTCGTACTGCACTCCACAGGGCGCAAACTTGTGACATAGCGCTGGTTCACATTTCCAATTGCCCAAGGGAAATAGCTAAAAATACCTTTGTTTTGTTGTTACTTGAAAGCATAAGTACTAACCATATTTGCTGCGGGCTACTGATGGTGAAAAGTTTGAAGGGAAAGGGAGGCAATCCAGAATGTGGTCCCTTCAATGCTGCAGACCCTGAGCAGGGTTTTCAGCTTCCCTGCGGCATGCGGTGATAGAGACAGACTGCCCCGTGGAAAGTGCTAGTGCTGCTATACTGTGTCTGCTTGCTGGTGGAGACAAGCCTATGCCGGGATGGATTAAAATCTGGGATGGAAAAAGATGTGGTCTAACTTGCTGTCATTTTTGGCAGGCAAAAAAGCAGTCAGGCAAACACAAACCCCAGATTACCACCATTAAAAAAACACAGTAATTTCTCATAAGCATGTCAACATTGTGACTCCTTTTAAACGCTCTGTATTTCTACTGAATTAACGTGTTTGTGCATGTTTTTGAACTGTAATCCATAATGCCTAGGTCTACTTAACCTCTCTTTACATCCTGTGCTGCTTCGTGTGCATTTGTCTTCCCATACATAGCTATATGCCACATTATGCATTTAGCAGGCTCCCTAAACATGGCTCGTGAATCACCCAGGGTTAAAATTCACTCCTATTCTCACAACATTATGTCCTAATCTCAAAAACATGTCAGTGGAAGAGCTTGAGGGTGACCTTTGGCATCATAAATCGGAGAGGAGGTTGACATAGAAATGACCTCAAGAAAATCAGACCACAGAATCACTCATCCAATTCCGTAAGAGCCCGGCAGGGATAAACCTCTCCTCTGGGCTCAGGCATCCCAGGGCAGGACGGAAGGGCTAAACCCGACTTCTGCGAGCACTGGGAGAGAGGGCACGTGTCTGCTTGGAGTGCAATGCCTGCGCAGACTTGTCCAAGGCTTGCTGCAGGGGGGACGAGAGTTTGGGGACGTTTCGGGGAGGGCTCGCCGCCCGCGCCACTGGGCGGGAGTTTGCCATGAACTTCGGTAGCAGCCGGGCTGGAGCCTACACCACAAGTAGCGTGTGGGTTTCCCGCGGAGCGCGGTGTTTCCCGCAGAGCCGGCAGCCCCCGCGTCCCGGGAGAAGCGGCACGGTATGGCCAGAGGAGCTCGTCTCGGTACGGCCGAGAGCCTGCGATGAGCATCCCCTGCAACTGCTGCTCCATCGCGCAGGGGAACGCTTCCAGCCGCCGACTACGGACTTGGCTCCCTCCAGAAAACTCTGCCTGGCTAATGGCTGTAACTGTAAAGCCCGAAGAGGCTC
>NW_010520935.1:0-1845 GCF_000687285.1 Phaethon lepturus
GAGGGGCTGCTCTGCTGCTAGCAGGCCCTTTTTGTTAGGGCCTTGGATGTTGAGTGTTGCTACAAGATAGGCCTGTGCCTGCTCTTGTAGGCCCCTGCCCAGGGCAGGGTTCCCTCAGGGACTTGGGGGGC
Organism: Phaethon lepturus; assembly: GCF_000687285.1. Classification (NCBI taxonomy): domain Eukaryota; kingdom Metazoa; phylum Chordata; class Aves; order Phaethontiformes; family Phaethontidae; genus Phaethon; species Phaethon lepturus. The sequence continues at coordinate 132 of NW_010520935.1, forward strand.
TGTCACAGCTGCTGGTTGTCCTTGTTCTCCCACACACCTGCTGTTCCCAGTTACTTTATAAGCTAGAGCCTTTGCTGCTCTAGCTTCCCTCCTTGTTCCTTGTGTTACTTATGCTGTCTGCAGAAGAAAAAAAAAAAACCTCCAGGCAGGGAGAAAACTCAGCACAGGTGGGATTTCAAAAACGTGTGTCAGAGTGATGCCTGCTCTCCTTACGTTCTAGCTGTTATTTTTCTCAGTTTATTTACTTTAATGTTACATTGTAAGAGGCTATCCAGGCTAGAAGGTTCTCAGTGCTTAACAGATTTTAGAGTATTATGTTTCAGTAGTGTTAATAATTATAGAAAGCTAAATGAATTATGCTGTGATAAGTGTTTACGTATATGTTTGTGGTTTCATGCTGGTAGTGAATGCTTTCTGCTCTAGATAGTTTACAAAATAAAATGACTGATATAGTTGAATGCAGACTAAGATGAAAGATGTAACTTAGTAACTTAGTCACTCCTTTGAGGCAAGATTTAGGGCAATACAGCTGCTTTCATAAGTAAGGCTGACCCTCAGGGAGTGAGCTCTATATATTGTAAAGTCTTAAGTAGGCCAGATTTAAAAAACTCTGTGAAGGGTAAAGTAAAACAGTGAGTAGAGATGGGTATGGGTTGATTTCACATTCCCTTTGCTGTTTTTGCCCTTTCTGTGCTTGCTCTGCTGAATGTGTTTATTTTGGAGCACCATGACACAGCGCATAACACTGTGACAAATGAAGTGGTGATGTGAAAATAATAATTACATATAAAATATTGTTGTGTTAATACTGCCAAAGAGAAGATTCAGTACGATGTTGATGTTGTTTTTCAGGCATTTGCTATTTGGCTCACAATAGCTAGACACTTTGCCAGGGAAATGCAAATCAATCCTGCCAAGTTGAAGGTGAATGGCATGGTAATTTGTGGGGGAAGGAAAGACTGGATTTTTACTTCAAAACCAGGTTAACTTTTTAGGACCATAGCTGAGCATGAGCTTTCCAGTCTAAAATGGTAATTTTCTCTCCCTTCAGCCTCTTCTGGAAGAGGAACTGCCTCGTCACTGTTGCCGTGTTTGTGGGAGTCTGAGCTGGTCTAAGGCTAGCAGAGGCTACCGTATGAGTTCCTGGAGAAACCTGGAATCTTGAAATCAAATGTTGATGTGCAAATGCTAAGAGGAACGGGGGATCTCCTGTACAGAAGTCTGTTCAAGAAACTAGATAAATCAAGGCTGTCCAGAAGTTTTCATCTGAAAGACTGAAGGAAAGCACAGCAATAAATATGCAGTTCTTAAAAATTGTTAATGACTGACGAGGGTTCTGTTCCAAAACTGGTATTCATCACACCTTCATATCTGCAGAAAGGGGTGAGCTTCACAATGAAAAACAAAGAGTGGATTAGGGAGATTGCACAGAAAAATCTAGCAAAAATAAGTAAGTGAAGAACATGATGATAAGTGAAACTAAGTGGTGGCGAACAAAAAGTAATTTGCACCAGAAGAAAGCAAAACAAGCACTAATGCATAACTTTAAGCTTTGAGCAAGTGTAGCAAATTGGTAAAAAAGGCCTTGCCAGTAAGAACCTGGACCTGGCCACAGTGGGGATTATACGTGGTAAAATGTTCTGATCCAGGAAGGAATTTCCTGCCTTTTCTTATTAACAGTTAGAGGTGGCTAGGACAACTCTTCTTTTTTTTT
>NW_010520936.1:0-7374 GCF_000687285.1 Phaethon lepturus
TCATGAGGTTCACACGGGCCCACTTCTCAAGATCAAGTAAGAACAAAGCTGGGTCTCAGCTCTCCTTGCTCCCAAAATCTCTGCACATTTTTAATAGTGAATACGTACATTTTTAACCCCTTATAATCTTTACACGCTTTTTGCATGCATCCAGGTTCTGTGTCTTCTAAGCCAGCATTAATAATGTCAGCATTAACTTTTATGCTAGCATTTTTACCTAAAATTATATGTCACAGTACCATATTTTTATGAGAGAGTCTAACTTCAGGAAATTTCCTTCTTTTCAAAAAGGAATAAGTGATCTGAATAGTCATATGAATTCTATATATTTATCTTAGCTAAACTAAACATCTTAACATCTTGAGGTCGATTTGTGAGGCTGGACAGCAGATGATTTGGAGTTGAGTATGAAACTTAAATGAGCCTGAAAGGGTTGAAAGAGGGTGACTTTCCTTAGACAAGTGTGTGAGTACCCGTTTCATCAGGGAAAGGTTTTTTTTTACAAGATCAGGCAGCCAGTGTTGCTATTTATTCTGTTTACATTTTGGTCAGCAAGGCGCAGCTGGAGGGGAGCCATGGTTCTCTAAAAGCTTCCTTTCTCCCCCATCCCACCACGTACCAATCATAACAGAAGATCCAGTACCAACGAAGAACTAAGCTCCCAAAAAGAACAGTTGGCTGAAATCAGGACAACAGTGTAATTTCCCCAGAGGACTAAGGAAGGACAAAGATTACTGTGACTATACGGCACTGATGTTTGGGTGGTCCCCCTGACACAGCTGCACTTTGGTGTTCATGCATGGTTAGGAGATAAAAGCTGAGTCAGGTATTTATGTTCCTAAACTATTTAGTGTAGAATATCACAGATTCAGAAAGAGTATGTGAATATGATGAGATGGAGCATTTTTTACAGTGCATTGTATCTGACACAGATCTAGGATGTTAATTAGAGAGAGACGCTTTCTATTGCAGTTGATTTACAGAATCTAAACATTAATATAGTTTAGAAGTTGGAGGTGGAAGAGATCCGGTAAATTGTCAGCTTCTTGCCAATGCAAGATGCTTCTGCGCTAAAGGATGTAACTGATAATGGATAACCTTTTCTGGGTTCTATTCTTATTTCCCAAATTACAGGCAAGGAAGAGGAAATAAGACCTGAGATGACATTTGAGCCATGAGTCTTAAAAAAAAAAAAAAAAGATTATTAAAGACAACAACTGTGTCATGTGGGAAAGGTCATGATTTAATTGTAAGATTGTGAAATCAGAATGCTAAGCATTGGGTAACAGGTTCGAGAGACACATTCAGCTAAATGGCTCAACAGAAAAGAGAACATTCCTTTTCGTTTTCTGCATAAAATAACATTTCAAAACTTTTGATGAAAAAAAAAAAAAACTAAGTTGATTTACCTGAGTAAATCTGATGGTTTTTTAAATCATAAATTACATCTATAGTACCCATGAGAAAAAAAAAAAAAATCTCTTACTTAAAATAACCCTTACAATATCAAGCCTTCAAAATCTGATCCTGAAATACTTACTTTATCTTGATTTTATCAGAATCAATTGTATAAAGAGTGATCAGTGAAGCCCAAGTAATTTCAGCAACAGTAGCTGAGGTGAAATAACTTAACTAAGTAGCATGTAGACATCCATTCTTGACAAACATGCTATTATTCAAAAAGACAATGCTGTACCTGTAATTATGAAAGAATATTATATTCTGAAGAAGATAATATTTACAGTATGTCAAAATGAAGATAAAGGACGAGTACTCAAGGCACTCTGCATTTAGGTAGCTTAGAAATGTAAATGGTGTGTATAGTATTAACCAGGTGTCTTACTGTAATTTATAGAAATGAATTTTGGTCTTCTAAAATTGATTTTAGCCTTGTGAAAGAAGCTGCATCGGCATCATACGGGACTGAACTCCTCAATTTATCCAAATTACAGCTATGTTGCAGGCAGCGCAATTTTCCATAAGCTATTTTATCAACGTGTCTCAACCCTGACCTACTTATGGCACCTCCAAAGACGAACACATTTTTCAGTCTCCATGTTCATTCAGCCCTCGGTGTCTTTGCTGAGCTTGCCAATTAGCGTCCCTGAAGAAGAGTGAAGGGGGTTTGTTTGATGTGGACACCAAATTTTGGACCACCAAGTCATGACTCAGACTTATTTCCATTAACAAGCCAACACTTACCAACAGTTTCCCGCCATGATCTCTGACATCAGTTTTGTCTCTTTACCTATGCTTATAATACAAAGCAGCTGAGCTGACTCTCATTCTAGCGCGTGAAAACTGTTGGCAAGTGTTGGTGTATTTTTTCTTAATTCTGACTGCCATACACCTCCGATTAGCTATTACATAATACAATCTGTTCTGTATTTGATTTGAACTAACAGATTCTACTATTATGGACACACGTAAGCACCTAGAAAGATGGATAGGCCCAGTGCCATGGAGGTGATAGACTGCACGCTCCACCAAAATCCCTGTGTCATTCAGTCTCCTGTGGAGTATGAATTTAAATCACTTAAATCCTGAACATTTCTGTCTTTTGAATGTTATAAAATTTAAATCCTTTAAGAATTCCTTTGGGAAAAAAAAATATGAATCAAGAACAAATGATAAGATTAACAAATGAATTGTTCACTTGGATTTAAAAATCCATCATGAATTTTCTAAATCTCAAACAGTTTAGTTAGGTTTTAGCTTTCATATTTGATGTGTTTGATCTTAAATCATTCAGTAATAAAATGGAAAAATTACAAATCAGCCTGGTTAAATTAGAATATTCATAAAGTGAGGTGTCGTAAGAAAGTCATTTAGTATCTTAGAAAGTTCACCTACATAGTTCGAATAGATGGAAAATACTCCTCAATAAAATACAGCGTATATATCAGGACACCAACCCTCTTCTACATCCATGGGATTTTATGCATCTCTAGGTATTGAGAATAAGCCTCTACCAATATCAAATTCCTTGGAAGTCTCCTAAACGTCTGCACACAACAACTGACGGAATGGTTGTTCCTGGTCCAGTCCGAGACAGAAGAGAAGGCGAGCAGGCAAGCTATCTGCAAGCCTAAAATTAGAGTGAGGCATGCCACCATCTGTCATTCCCACCTTACCTTATGGATGTTAGGATGATTGACTCTAAGAAAGTAAGTACTGGCCCTGAGTAGGACCAGACTTGGGAATATTTTCAATTTTTTTACCTTTTAGTTTCCCAGCTTCACTGTTGCGCGGCTAGATATAGGACAGAGTATAAAATAATGTAAAAAAATGTCAGGAAATTGCAGAAACAAATGTTCTCTTATCTTTAGCAAAAGTGGGATGAAAGAAATTGGTGGAAAGCTCAGGGGGTCAGAAGACCCATTACATCTGTTTAATGAGAAAGCTGAGCCTCTGGAACTTGTTCACATCCTCCCTGCGGAAAGCCTTTCACAAGAGCCAGCGAGGTGGAGGGCCTTGCTCAGGCCTCTGGCCTTTTTACCTCATTTGGAAGGCAAGAAAAAAGCAAATTGTTTTTATAGTGTTTGGTGCTCTTCGGCATTTCATTTGTTTTTCACAATGACAGTGACTTGCAAGTTTTTTGAAATACAAAATATGCATGGGAAAAATTAGTGTTTGGAAACCATGAAAGAAGTTCAAAGAGTTCAAATCAATAGAGAATCCTTACGCCAAATGACAACCATGATTCTGTTCAATCTTCCTCATCACCCTCAAAGTTTAGTCAAATCTCATCTGTTTCCTCAGACCACACTGTGCCCAAACAACCAAACTTACATTATAAGGACAATGTAGTTTCATGGAAAAAACACTTATCATGGTTTCATAGCTTCCCATTTTGGACACTTTGGCAATTTACTGAATATTCAGTTTGTCTAAGCTTGTGTGCTCATTTGAGTTTTCCCACTTTCAGAAAGGCTGTTAAAATTGAAAGGATTGGAAGTAACTTTCCATCATTTTCAAGAATTTGTCTGCATCCCACCCTTTCTAAGGCGCCCCATTCCCATCTCATCTACAAATGTGCATTTCATTTTCATTCTGCAAATTTAATTTTCATGTGTCATACATATTGGAAGACCTAAAAGCCTGATTTTTAGAATGTTTGTTGTTTCTAGTAAGCCAGCAGAAGTAGTAATGAAGTCAACATATGTCCTAGGGCTGTATAAGAGCTATTCACTGAATATGCTCATTGGGGTATTTAATCATTGACTGAAGTGTAGCAAGGAATATGCAGCTGGTGTTTAATGAAGATACTATTATATTTTGGATTATGGTTTTGTATTTGGAATTTAAACCAGACACTCATAAAGAAATAATTAAAAGAGAGGACAAAAACTATCAGAATAGTTCACTTCTATTTAACATTCAAACATGAATCCAAATCTTAGACTCTGTTTACAGCAGGATAAGGGCCAGGGATGACCTGGAAAAGTTCGAGGAATGGGCCCATGTAAACCTCGTGAGGTTCAACAAGGCCAAGTGCAGGGTCCTGCAGCTGGGTCGGAGCAATCCCCGGTATCAATACAGGCTGGGGGATGAAGGGATGGAGAGCAGCCCTGCCCAGAAGGACTTGGGGGTACTGGTGGGTGAAAAGCTGGACATGAGCTGGCAATGTGCACTGGCAGCTCAGAAGGCCAACGTTATCCTGGGCTGCGTCCAAAGAAACATGGCCAGCAGGTCGAGGGAGGTGATTCTACCCCTCTACTCTGCTCTGGTGAGGCCCTGCCTGGAGCCCTCAGCACAGGAAAGACATGGACCTGTTGGGGAGGGTCCAGAAGAGGGCCACCAAAATGATGAGAGGGATGGAACACCTCTCCTGTGAGGACAGGCTGAGAGAGCTGGGGTTGTTCAGCCTGGAGAAGAGAAGGCTCTGCTGGGGAGACCTTACTGCAGCCTTTCAGTACTTAAAGGGGGCTTAGAAAAAAGATAGGGAGAGATTTTAGCAGGACCTGTAGCGATAGGACGGGGGTAATGGCTTTAAACTAAAAGAGGGTAGATTTAGAATGGATACAAGGAAGAAATTTTTCAGAGTGAGGGTGGTGAAAGACTGTCACAGGTTGCCCAGAGAGCTGGTAGATGCCTCATCCCTGGCAACATTCCAGGTCAGGTTGGACGGGGCTCTGAGCAACCTGATCTATTTGAAGATGTCCCTGCTCATTGCAGGTGGGTTGAACTAGATGACCTTGAAAGGTCCTTTCCAACCCAAAGATTCTATGGTTCTATGATTCTGTGATGCCTTTATGCATTGTATGAAACTAGACAACATGCTTTTAATATGTCATTAATTTATTTCACCATTTTTTAGAATTATCTTTTTCATTATCTAAGAGTATTTGCAGAAACACATTTTCGGTCATTAGAATGTTCCCAGAAAGGGTGTGCAATTATTTCTGAACAGATGTGTCTAATATTTTTATTGCGTATCAGTCCACATGTAGCTAAACACTGTAAACATAAAGCTGCAACGGTAAAGCAGGAATCTCTTTCTCTCTTTCTCTCTCTGCCTCACACACACACACACTCTCACGCACACAGGCACATACAAAAGGAAGTTTTTTGGCCTCCAGCTTCCCAAATCGTTCACATGTTTTTCAGCAGAAATGCCAATGAACCCAAAAACCCTGCAACCACAAAAGGACGCAACAGCAGGAAAAGGGAGAGGCAAACGAGAAGTACCCGCGCTGTGACACTGTACCTGGGAACTCTAGGGTGCAAAACGCCGTCTCACACCGTGAAAAGCAGCTCATCAAAGCAGACTCGCTAAATCACCTTCCACTGGCAAGTACGCAGGCCAAGCACCCTCGCCCCGTAGCAGCCAATAAGCGCCCACCTATTTGTAATGCTGCAAACAGTTAGCAACATATTTGTTAGCAGGTGTCACCGTGATGAGAAGAGCAGACGGCAGTCAGGCTGTAATTATTGTGTGAACCCAATAGGCGTTACACACTTCATTTTGGAACACATCACAGAATTCTTTAATAGCTGGCCTGGTTATTAGGATCTTACGTTAATTTGTGCAGAACGTTATAAAAGTTGAGCAAGAAGATATTAACATTATACAAATGAGCGTGGTTCTGCCTGTTAGCTTGAACATACGGCAAGAAACAGAATGACACTATCCAACACTGCAAATTTACATTTAACAAAATCGCTAAGTAACAATTTTACAGTCATCTTAATTTGCATCACTAAAACCTGGCAGCATTTCACCCAAAATGCATTAGCAAGAACTATTTATAAGATCGGTACCAAGGTTTTCATATAAAGCCAGTGAATTAATATGATTGTTAGAACAGTCCTTGCAACGGTGATGCCTAACTTCCTTAGAAAAGTACAGCTAAGGTTCTCCATCACTGCTCCGTGAACGCTTGTTAAAACAATTCATAGCAAAATGACTGTGAAAAGGTAAATTGAGGTCATAGGTGGGAAAGTATAATCCAACTTCTCATGGCAATCAAGTATCATCATATTGTGTACTATCATCTAGGGTGCGAGAGTAAGCACTTCACAGTGGGGGTGTTTTTAATCTGTATTTGTCCAACACGGCACAGAGGAGCCGCAATTGGCATTGATTTTGTCGTTGTGTTTCTGCAGCAGGTGTGAGCTAATGGAGGCAGGGTCCCGATTTCCCAGCTCTCCATGTCAGGAACCAACCTCTCCTCCAGATCAAGTCCTGCTTTTCTCCCCAGTGCAATGGGGAAAGAAGCAAGAAGCGATGGTGCAGACATGGGTCTTAGCAGGAGGGGAGACGCCAAAACGTGGAGACAAGAAGCCTCTCCAGGTCCTAGAGTTTAAGAAATACATTAGTACCAATAACTGATTTAATTATAGAAATTTAATTAACCTCGCTTGCCTTTGAAAGCATGATGTGTTCCTATAAGGCCAAAATTTCCACTTGGATCTGCCCTATAGTTCTTAATTACTGTACTGACATACGTATTTTCCTTTATACCAGTTGGAAATCGGCGCACCTAAGGAGTCCAGAATACTGAAGCAAGCTGATATCATGTGGATTTGAAGAGAATTTTGCCCTCAGATTAAAAAAAAAAAAAAACTAACAAAAAAGGCCGAGTTTCTGACAGAGTACACCACTTGTATGCTGCATTATATAATATGAATAATTTATACTGCTAAAAGTGCTTCCTCTGAAATATGGGTAGAAGTGGGTAATTGCCCATGGATAACACTTTATATATTTTGTAGGAGGAACATATCTCAACCCAAGAAAATACGCTGGCGCTAGGGCACAACTTTCAGATATGAATGACTCAATGAATCATGAATGACTATGATTTTCTTGGGATCTAACGGTTTAACACACACTTAAATACATAACAAATGCATGGAAAACCCTACACG
>NW_010520936.1:7405-26568 GCF_000687285.1 Phaethon lepturus
GCACAGAGTGGACTGCGAACTCTTCTGAGCACTTTAACTGTTTGGGGTTTAAACAATAAATGAATATATATGTACAGGGGCAGCTTTTATGTGGCTGATAGCGGCATCCATCTCCACTAGAAATTTATAAATCTTTCTGAAATCTTCCTCTATTGCTCTGTCTTAATAGTGACATGCAGTGGCTGCATGGTGCAACAGAGGTTTAAGAGAACAGAACTGCACAAATAAGAACAGCACTTAACACATGACAACATATCAGAGCTTGTTATACCACACAGCAAGTTTCCATAGACATTGTTTTTACTGGTATTTGAACATGCTGTAGAGTTACTGTTCATTCACACATCTGCGCAGTTGCCCTCAGCGGGGATTTTAACAAAAAGCATGTCGTAACTGATGCTTTTATGGGCTACAGCGTAGGGCTGCCTGTACTGCAGGATCTAGACTGACACCAAACAGCACCAGATAGAGCGCGGCAGGCAAGAAATGTTCCAGAAAATACAGAGTAGTTTTGTATTGTGAATATTACCCTTCAGATCACTTTACAGTTGAGCAGACCCTGGTGTTAAAGGCTCCCCTCGCATCAGTTGTTCCTCTTTCACACTCGCGCCTGCTGCTGCCGCTGGAGCTGCCCTTTCATCGCCTCTGCCTTTGACCCACTCATCTCGGTAAACTGGGCTGGAATTTCATTCTGCAGAAGTTTCTGTACCTCCTGTGGATTCATGATTTAGCCCAATAAGTCTACCAGTGTCTGAAAATGAAATTGCACCAGGACTAACCTCTTTAAAACAAGGAATGCATAAGGCAAGCCTGTTTTCTTTGTCCATTTTAAGTACCAAAATCTGTCCAAAACATGGAGCTCAACCAATCTCTGTTATTCCTTGCTCTGTCTTGGTGGGTATCATATCTCTCCAGTTACGGTCTTTCTTATTAACTTCCATAATGTCTTGCATACGACCTTCTGGAGACCAGGTTGCTTCCAATATAAAATGGTATTTCGATATTACTGCAAAACTTCATCTGTCTGTCTGGAGCAAAATGAGGGAGGACATGAGTTATTATCTCCTACAAAAAAAATAACTATGAAAAATCTGAGGAACAGAGGTGCTAATGCATTGATTATAGTCCTGAGGAATTTGGAGTTATAGCACAAAGACTTAATTAGAGGACGCAGTCCAGCTAAGTCCACTTTCCAGCAACATGAGAGAGGAGAAGTGGAAAAAGCAATGCTGTCTTAACAAATCGTTGTCAGCTTTACTGACCGAGATTAGAAGTGTTATTATCTGATGGCCATGTATGCATGCACAGTGATGCTATGGGGCATAGTTAAGGTGCTCTCTCTCTCTCTGTTTTTCTGTATCTTAATTTCTTGGCACCATTTTTAAATGCAAATGTTAATTCCGACATTCCTGTGGCTGTAAGAAAAATGCACTGCTTACCCTCCTCAACCTTTTATTTCTTCTGTGTATCTCCAGGCTTAATTTTTCAGGTTAAATTGGGCAAAGGTTGTTTTTGGTTTCTGTGAAGAAAATATATATTCCAGGAGCAGAACTGTCTTGATTGATACGTTATGCATCCATCAGTTGGGTTACATGGACTATGAGTCAGGGTATAATTCTGCCCTATGTCAGCATTTTTCTTTCCAAGTGCTTGAGACTGTGCATTGCAGAAACACGCTTCTGGGGAGAATACTTCAGAAAATTGTGCTAACTCCTTGGTTCCTTCCATCACCACAATGTCATATTAGGAGGCACAAAGTGACATCTTGATATATTGCTTATAGCCTTATATAAGGTAAAGTCTTATTAGAAAGTAATAAAAGTGACCTCCTGCTTTTTTGTCCATAATCTTGTATTACGTTAAGATGGAAAATCAGAGCTGGTTATGTTTGCCATTATTTTGTTGTATTTAAAATAATATTGTGCAACACCAAGGTTGGAGTTTGAAAAATGCTAAGAAATAATACTGTCTGGAGCAATATATAAAATATTGATGAAAATAGAAAAGACAAACATACTTCCCTGTGGTTCATTTTGGGTGTGTCTGATGAACAAAGCAAATAACGTCTCTGCCTTCATTTATAGTGTGTTTTCAACTTAAGTAGTCACAATGCTCAAAACGTTACAGTCTTAAAAAAATCTGGAAATATTGTGAAAATCAGTTTAGGTTGGAGCGAAATGTGACATGCAAGTACATTGTGCTTATGACTTGGATTAGACCATTAACGGTAAAGGTATTTTGTTAATAAGTGGGAAAACACTATGCCACCTTAAATGAGCTTTCTCTGCTCGAGAGAATACGCTGTTTCTTTGAAGGAAGGGTTAGATTTGGAAACCCATCAGGAAATATGACTTGCAGTGGAATTTAAATGAAAGAATTTTGACATATTTAACTTCAGAAATGTCTACTATTTTATCTATGTAGGCCAAAAAAAATCATAATATAGATTTAATTTAATGCAATTAAAGTTTAGCTTGTCCTATGTTAGGGATGTTACTCTAGGGGGAACAAAACTGGTTGCAATAGTGAAATTATAAAAGTTGTTTTATGTCACATTAGTTAACATATGCAAGCTTATTTAACATGTGGACCACAAATAAGTGTAATTATATTAAAACAAGGATCTGTAGCTCAGAAGCAATAAAAATAGACTAGGTTGTATTATTAATTCTTGTGTTAAGGGTTTTGAGCCATGTTGATTGGCCTGAATTTTTTGATTTTGTTATGGTACAAAGGGATTGTTTGAAGTAATTTGTCCCCGAGAGAGGCTCACGATCCCAAGCGGGTTTCAATTCAGCAAAGCAAATCTAATTTTGTTTGCTTTATGCAAACCAGAAGGGGCTGTGGTTCATTCTGTTTTCACTGGAGGGGAAAGGCGCACTAATGGGACCTGCTGAAATGCATGCATTGCAAACATCATACCCCTGCATATATTAAATTTAGCTATGTGATGCACTGTGTTCATCATCTCATTGTGTACACAGATACGCTTTAGAACAAAGCCTTTAATAGTACAGGAACCTTACTACATTATGCCAACACAGTATTGTATTTATATTTAATGCTACAACTGGAATTTCTTCCCTTGGATAAAGTGTATTGATATGTCGCCTTTTTTTCCCTCCTGTTCCTTGTTATAGCAGACAGTATACTGAGGACATTACATGCTTAAGCTTCAAGCCATCTGAAGATTAATTATATGGAGGTCTCATAATGGTTTTTAATTTTCCCTTTTTTACAGCCCAGAGTTAAATAGGAGACATGTTCAGGATCTGATTGCCAAAAGAGCAATAATCCCTAATCCATCAGATCGAGGCTGGAAGATAAATGAAGGGGAATAGCACCTGCAAGACAGGTAATGCTCCAGACAATAACCACTGCTTTGACAGATTGCTACCCTCTCTTCAGAGTGGCTCCTTTTTAGGCTTTACAAATGTGGTATTTATATTGCCTAAAAAGTACACCGGATCTGAATAAATGCTGGATATAGGAGGAAATCCGTTTCTCTGAAAGCCAAAGGAAATGTTGCCATTTATTTCACTGGGAGTCAGACCGGGCCACTAAAAAATGTTTGATGGCAAAGTTGAAGGACAGATAAATTTACTTCCATATGAGTCACATTATTTATTTATTGAATTTTCATAATAGTGCTATGGTTCACGTGGTGTTGCTCAATTTTTTCCAGGGTGCTTCTGTTTTGAAAACAATTTTGATATTGCACAGAGACAGACACATCTCAAAACCCTCCAATTTGTCATTAGACATTTGGCTGCTTGCCTATTTTACTGATAATATTGCAAAACTACATTAATTTACTGAATGATTTTTGTGAATCAGTTCACACAGAATTCAGAATGATACTTGTCATGCATCAGATGATTAACTATTAAAAGCATAGGTTTACTTGTTATGCTTATTGTGTGGCACAGTTCAAAGTTTGCTTAAGTGTGCAATTTAAATTCAAAGATGGGTTAGGAATAATGATTCTTCTGCTTTTAAAGTTCCTTCAGGAAACATTACAGGAATATTCTTCCCAGTTGTGTTCTGTATTGCCACTTACCTTTCTCTTCAGCAAGTATTCTTCCTTAATTTCTCATGAGATTTGGTAATCGACAATTTTTAATACTGTAACACAAATGTTTTGACTCAGTCCCCAAAACCATGATCACAGAGGCAGCTCGGATGGGTCTTCCTGAGCAGGAGGTCTCCTCATGAGTGAGCCCAACCGCAGCGCACAGCATCACAGCCCTCCTCCATGCCTCTTCTATAGCTCAAAGGGTGTGACTGTGCTCTTGATACAGAGAAAATACATCCTAATATTTTCTAACCTTGTAAAGCCATTCAGAAATAATGCAAACAGGTAGGATTTTGGTTGTGTGTTATCTTAGAAGGAATATTTGAAAATAATTATCTTCTTTATCCCTGTACGACACCTCCACATTCTTTAACATCTAGGTCAACACACACAAAGGTTTTATGTGTTCTCTTCCACTAGATTCGGGCAAAAATTGAGATTTAGTTGTAGAATCAGATCCTCGGCAAACAACTGTTTAAGTTAAGGGAGTTGAGGGAGTTCCTTCTCTCAGAATGCCAATTGCTTAGGTGACAAAGTAAATCAATCTGGAACTTCTAAGAACGTAAACAAATAAAAATTTAAAAGGACAAATAGCTGAGATGTTTTTTGAGAAGATAAACCCTTTTGCAATTGGACGAAAGACAGTTGTGTCATCTGCTCTGTTAACAGTTTTCTGTGATTTTTACTGAGAGGTACTGGGCCAAGGTCTTTCCGTGGTGTAAAGGAAGACAGGATACCCTAGTCAGCATAAATCAGTATCTGCAGGTCAATATTACTCTTCAGAGCTTTACACTTTGAAAGAACAACTTTGCAACTATTCTGATTTACTCCAGCTGAAGGTCTGGTCTGCAAAAAAGGCTTAGTACAATTTAAAAGGTGTAAAAAGAAGTACTTTGATCAAAGTACTTTTATTAGCTAAGGTTATTGAACAAAAATTATCTGAAATAGACTTTAGAATGAAGAAAGAATGTTTGTCAGAAGAGTTTAAATTGAGATAATTTTACAGAGGGGGACTGGGGAAATGCTGAAATTACCATCAATAGCAGCCATAAAGTATTTTCATGGCCAAATATGATTTATTACTTGCTTTATTTTTATCATTCTTCATTTATATAGCACTAACCACTTTACAAAAATTAATAAAATAGTGCATACTTTTAGAACCTTAAAGGCTAACTCAGATGAACATAAAGAGAAATGAAGGGAAGGGATGCAGTGTCACTTCAATAATGCAATACATACAGTGAAAGACAATCCTTGCTCCAAGGGGTCTTCTGTATGAATAGACAAGGCAGATAAAGGAGCTAATATTAATTCCTCAGTTTATGGATGGAGAACTGAGGCACTGAAAAATCAAGGGATTTACCCAAATTGACAAAGAAACTCTGCCTGAGCTAGATGCTGAATTCATTTTCTTCATGCTCTACTTCAACACTTTCTCCCCCCAAAAGTTTGATGTATATTAAAATAACATAAACTTTATACAGCCTGAACTACTCAGCAAGATCATGGTGGGGCGAAGCTATTTCAGCTTATACTTAGTTGAGGGTCTGGCAGAGTAAAGTGCCCTGTTAATCCCTATGGTGAACTGATCCAGCCTATAACAAGTGTTCAAGTCCAATTCTGAAAGCATTTATGTAATTTAAAACATACAGATAGCCTTATCGAAATCATTGGATCTATGAACAGGCTTAAAATTAAACACTTGCATATGTCATATTGATCAGCAACTAGTTGTTAAGAAATTATAATTTATTACTAACACAGATAACACACAAAATGCAATCATATCCATAAAAAACAGTTCCATCCTTTAGAGAGGTTTGGAATACAGAATGAGTAAAAGCTAAATTTCATAGGGTTGTAATTACATAAAATTTCAAGTGTGTTCAAATAAAAGCTTTATTTTAATAAAGTAGTATGATCTGGTCCTTTGCAGGGCTTCAGGAGTTAGTCTTAAACAACTTAAAGAAGGGTGAAAAGAATTAGAACAACAGAATTAGTTTTCAGTAAATTTTTCATACAATATGAATAAAAGGAAATTGAAAAGTTATCATAAGAAAAAATGTAAAAGGGTTCCAAGCTGCTCCATTCAGATAAAATGATTTGTTTTCTGGGTACATCACAGGGTCAAATCTGGTAAGGATTTACATTTTTAAAAGTCCAAATATATACAAGCTATAGAAAGACATAAAGGATCTAACTACGTAGAAACAGCTACGCATTAAAAAAATTTTTTTTAAAACCCTGTGCATATGAATTGTCCTTTGCTACATCCTCTTTTTATAAAAAAAAAATAAATTTTTGCTTCTTTTACTAGTAATAATACTTGCTCTGATTCCATAGGAAAAAATACTTTCTTATTGATACCAAAGCAAAACTCAAGGCTTGTCTGTATTAATATATTTTTTATGCTTGTTCTTGCAGTTTTATTGAGAATTCTGCTGCAGAAAGTCCTTCAGAGTAAAACCTTTACATTTTCTGCAGAAAAACTTAATGATGCTCTAACTTTACAAATGGAAAAAAAAAACCTCTAATGCAATGTTGCATAAGGAGTTAGATCAATATTTGGCTTTTTTCACAGGCTTTTAATTTAAGAGATTTTGGGTGACATTCAATGAAGTATTGCTTCTGCAATAAATATATATTGAAAACAATAAAATCATAAAAGTTGGAGATGAGAAGACACTAGCTCCGTGTAAATACATGCTTGCACCTGTGTGACAGTTCCTACAGAACAGAACATGAAAAATATCATCTAAATTTAGGCCAAAGCTTATTGAAAAAAAAATTATGTATGCACTAGTTGATCCAGCTAAATAAACACATATATTTGTGTATGTGTATATGTATATATATGTGTGTATATATATGTATACGTATATGTATGAAGCATGCAATGAAACATGGCTCTAGGTGGTCATTTCCTAGGCCTGCACTTGCTTAGCTTAGGAATTATTGACCTGTGGTCACAAAGTTTGTAGCTTGACTAACAGGAAGGCCTGACACGATGTCACCTATTAAATTTCCTAATAAATTTGATCTTTTGTTTAATTTTCTTGGAGGCAAGATGCTGAAGTGTTTTGTGGAATCTCTGCACATTGTTAGCACTGCCCAAGGGCTGGTGGTGTTCGTACTCCATGTACGATGCAATGCATGGGGCTTTATTGTAGCAATTATTGTAGTTCATTAACTTTATTACAGCTGAATTAAAATAAAACATGGCTTAACAAACTCTAAACTAATAAAACCTGTATTGTTTATTCAAAATGATAATGTTTTAAGAGTCAGCCATTGGGATTATTTAAAAGTACTGACAAGACAAGCAGACGTTAGGGTTAAACTGATCTGCAAGAAATACGAGAAAACACCCTCCTCAAATGGAGGCCACGTTGCCTCGTGTTCCTTGTAGCATGTTACCTTGTTACACAAACATCAAGTTCCTGCCTTAATGCTGTCTTCAGCTCTGTACTATCAGCTCAAGGACTTCAGCCTGCGTTCTGCTGACGATGTGACATACCACTGTGCCTCATTCTGCAGAGATTTGCACGTCCATGCTAGTTAGGAAGTGAGGAACAGAGCAAGGACTCCAGGCAACCTGATGACGAAGGAAGTCTTGAGCAACCACCAAGTGACCTGCAGACAGAGTCAGACCTGCATGCAGAACGTGCAGCAAGGGACCTCGTTAGAGTGATGGGAAACCACACCTGCTTCTTGCCTTTCAGACATGTCACTTGAACTCTTTACTTCTACAGGTTTGAGAAATAGGCTTGGAGGGTGATCAGACTTAGCAGTGTTAGTGCCAAGTCACTTGTCGCTTGTCTCCTTAGGGCTACCAACCTTCTGCTGAGGTTCAGCCATATATGAGTAGCCGGGAGGTTCCTCTAGGCCTAATCACTTCCACTCGTGTGTCTGGGCCAACTAAAATGCTACCAATATCTTCTCCAGAGTCTTTTTTATGGGTGCACAGCTCCCAGCACAGGAGCAATGGGAGACGGCAGTGGGGAATATCTAGAATGAGCACCCAGCACCACCCAGGGAAATCCACAGAAAAAGAGTCAGTCAATTCAGATAAATATCACACACATCAGATAACATCTGGGCGTTCAGACAGTCTGAAACCAGAAAGATGTTTCAGATGTCAGAGATGTTGCCCTGACCAAGTGCTGGTGGGACCTGTATTCTATGTACAAGATACTCCATGGGGTTGCCATGAAAAGGGCAAGTGCAAAATTAGGATGATTGAGCAATGTCTTTCTGACAGAGGTTCAAACCTATCACAGAATCACAGAATCACAGAATGGTCGGGGTTGGAAGGGACCTCTGAAGATCATCTGGTCCAAGCCCCCTGCCAAGGCAGGACCACTTAGGGCAGGCTGCACAGGAACGCATCCAGTCGGGTTTTGAAGGTCTCCAGAGAAGGAGACTCCACAACTTCTCTGGGCAGCCTGTTCCAGTGCTCCGTCACCCCCACAGTAAAGAAGTTTTTCCTCATGTTGAGGTGGAATTTCCTGTGCTGCAGTTCATGCCCGTTGCCCCTCGTCCCAACACTGTGCACTACTGAAAAGAGAGACTGGCTCCATCCTCCTGACAGACACCCTTCAGATATTTATAGACATTGATAAGGTCTCCCCTCTATGGATACTTTTATATAACAATATATCCCTTACCTGGAATACTGCTGAGAGCTCTACTCACTCATGTTCAGTTTTACTCAAATTGCAGGGTATATACAATTGCTGGTATATTTGGAGTAGTGACAGGCAAATACTATGATGGCCAGGGACCCCAGGGTCTGTCATATTAGAAGGAAATCTAAGATCCCAGTACATTTAGCAAGATGAAGCCCAGGTGACTGGCTATATACACATCAGGCTGGAAAATACCTGGGAGAGTGAAAAGCTATTTACACAGGTTTAAAGCTATTTTGAAAAGACTGACACAAGAACAAATAGGTATAAACTGCCCATGACTAGCTTCAGTCTGAAAACTAGAGGATTTATAACCAGGAATGAGGTAAACATCTGGAACAGCCATCCACTGTTATGTGAAGACAAAACATTATAACTACTTCCAAGCAGCAGCAGCTTGAAATATGTCTCGTCTTCCCAGCAGATACAGGATGGATTTAAGAAGCAGAGTTTACTTTGCTGACCTACAGATTTGACACTGCTGTTCTCTGTACCTTGGAGGAGCTGTTGCCGATATCAGCGCCGATAGAGATTTTTTTAGTGTTTGCGGCCATTGGCAATGAATGGTATTTGACCTGAGACTTTCAAAAGAGTCAGTAGAAATTGTTTTGCTGACCAGAAGGTCTGTAGTGAGCAGGTCTCACTAAAGCCAAAAGATTCTCTAAATGTCTTTCCTGCATTGTGCAATTAAATCTGCATACAAGTTGCCCTAATATAATTTGTTGCATGCAAATACCAGATCCAGTTCTGCCAGCCTTACTTATGTTAAGTAACCCTCAAACAAATAGTTTCTAAGAATTCCCAGTGGGACAACTCACATGAGTAAGTGCTGCTACACATGATGGAAGGTGGCAAAGCTTGGCTTGGAATGAACAAGCACGATGCTTCTCTTTATTATTTCCAGCCTCCGAAGTGATGCTGCCCAAACATCGTTTTGTAGCTGATTGCCAAAAGATTTTTCCTTAGATTTGGACCACCTCAACAGAAAGAAATCTCTCAAACTTATGCATATATTATTGAGCAAGTTTATGGCTTATTGTTTGATTTTCACTGTTAATGCAGGCAGTTGCAGGTCCAAACGTGGGACAGAGGTGACAAAGGCAGACCAAATAACAAATTTTGGAAGTCGGTTCATAGTACTTTTCAAAAGCTCTCAGGGCCAACAGAGTTACTTCATCGTATTATATCCTCAAAGCCAACTCTGGCACTACCAATCATCGGCGCATTTTGAGAGGCATCATAGCCCTCTAGCAGTGAATTATGGATCGCACACCACCTTCCTCAGCAGCTTGTTGAACCAGAGTCATTTATTCAGTTGGTATTGAGAGTCTGGGGGCATGACAGTACATCTGACCCCTTTTGGGTAAAATTTGATCTGGCATTTCATTTCACGGGCTCAGCCACCAGTCTGTCAAATCTTCATTTTGCTGGTGCCCACTAGAACTGCTGACGCTTGTCTCTAACTCCTGGCGCTTTCATCTTTCAGCGGCAATAAACATGTCACACTGCTGAGGTGAAACACAATCTGGAATTAAATTTACTGCATATAAAATATGGTGCCCTCTTTATTGGTTCAAATACTTGTCACTCATAATTTATTTGAAAGTGTATGGCATTCACGAGGCGAGAGTGCTGCTGGAAACGGAGGTGTGGGGGAGCTGCAGAACTCTGAACGCTCTGCAAGAGCTCTTCTTCTCCTTCAGCGCCCGTTTCCCCATCCCTCGCCAGTCCTGACTGACACAAACACATCAAAGACGGTATCGACGCCTCAGCCAATAAACACTACGTATCTCAGGAAAAACGAGCTCGAGTAGGTTTGGCTGTGCCGCTGCACGTTAGCTGCAAAGTGGCAGAAGGAAGATAACCAGTGCTGCTCTCAGAAGAGCAAGCGTGTGGATGTCTATACGTGTGCGTCTGGGGGAGGGACGGGTGGGAAGGATGGGAAGGAGCTGGATTTAGCCCTAGTCCATTTCAAACTCGCTCGCCGTGCTTTTCCTCCTGGCACTCAACTTTTTCATGATTTATTCCAAATACTGTCGATCAGCTTTAACTAATACAGTTCTTGTGTGAAGCACCTCTCTAATCTCTTCAAACACAGATGTGGAAGCGCGGCTTAGAGCATGGAGGCCAACAAAAGCACTTTGCCTGTACCAGTGATTAGCTTTGATTGACATAGTACACTTCTGCTTTCACAGGCATACTTTAACACCCATAAATGATTGTTTTAAAATGAGAAGCACTGGGTAGTGCAGCTCTGGCTTTAGTAAATATGCACTACAAATGTAGTAGCAGATAACTGAGAGAATACAAAACACTTGATATTCTTTTCTGGCTTTTCTTCTCTTCTTTTTTTTTTTTTTTTTTTTTTTTTTTGCATCCAGCATTTATTCCTAATTGTCAAAGAAAAATGGTGGCAATGTGCAGTCTGCTTAAACCTGGACTTTCGGTCTTGTCCTATGTGCAGTTCATAGTTTTTGTAATAAAAAGCAACGGGAACAGTACTCTGGTCTTGAAAAAAAATAAGCTAACGTGAACTTGAGGGATTTTCCTTGTTGTAATACACAACCTTGCTTGTATTAAATTGATGAAAATAAGGAAGGATTAGAAAGACACAGTTTCAGGATGTGTAAGGACATCCAGACTACAGAGCACAGAATGCCAGCAAAAGAATGTCAAATATGTGCAGCAAAAAGCATTTGCAGATACAAGTTCTGTAGCTAATTGCGTAATTGCTAATTTTTTCTGGAATCCACTTGATGTATTTATGAATACAGCTACGTGATGCTTCAATACACACTCAAAAATAAAGTTCTAAATTAGAGATAATATCCAAAAAAATAAAATAACTTCCATTTCCACCCACCAAGCATTCGTAGTTCCCTTATCAACCCATACAGCCCTTTCTTTCTTTTTCCCTCGAAGAAAAGCCAAGCTTTGCTCTGTGACCTACCAACCAGCCAGCCCCCATTCTGGTGAGACAGCTTGGGAAACAAATTACAGTTTTCATCTCCTTCTGCCGATCTCAGCCTCCTGGTCACACATGAAGGGAGAGGGGTTTTCTTTGGGTATCAAGGAACCAAACCATTAAAAGGCACACAAATTTGAACCACCATATAACACTACACTTGAAAATGAACTGGAAGTGAGGGCAGACAATGGGGCACAGACGTAATGAGATCCTGGTGAGAAATACCCATTAACAAGTGAATAGTCCCTGTATGCAACAGGTGACATTTCCAGGTGATCTTAAGATGCAGATTTCTGTAAGGTGTGTTACCAGTAATCAGTAACCCAATAAGAGAGATATTGCTAACAAAATGTTCTCCTAAGCATTTCGGTATTTAGACTACAATATAAAGACCTGAATGTGCATTTTAGTTACGTGGTTTCTTGAAATGATGGGACAGACGGGCTTCTTTCCTTCCACTGAGTAGGATCTAGTGTCAAACCCATTTGTAAGACTTCTAGTCTGGTCTGTAAGAGCAAACAGGGCACTACATGTAAATACTGACACTATACAAAGCCACAGTGAAATAAAAGTAAAATGGAAAGATAGCTGATTGCAGTACCTCTGTACTCCAAACTATATCCAGGATTTCTTTTACCCTTGTGCAAAAGAGATTTCAAGTAATGTGCACAAGCTGAGAAGTCATACATTTGTTATAATAATTTTATGAGTTATGAAGTCTGCTCCATGAAAACTACAATTTTACACATAAATGTGTCAATTGATAACCTGGTATCCTTGTTATAGTATCAACAGGGCAATAAAATCCACAGAGCTTACTAAATTGGTACAATTACTTGGGTGATAGTCTGTGTTCCAAGTTTCCACCTGTGTGTGTGTGCATGCATTTGTGCACGCATGTGCATGTGCCTTCCATCATTTTTGCATGTATGTGCACATATTTATTCATGGCATAAGGGAAAAAAAATCGGACAGACAAGTAACTTCTCCTGAACTTCTCCAGCAGTTTTAATCTCAGTGAGCAAAGGCTAAATAAATGCTGGTAGTAGGGATATCTGGTTCCCTTCCTTGTTGGACAGCCCCACTGCATTTTCGTTTTTTAAATATGCAGTATTGCACGTCAGGAAAAAAGAAAACCTGTAACTAAGCTAGCATAGATGCTTGCTATTCATGGTCTAGTTAAATAGTTTTCATGAGAATGATCTACACTTCAAGAAGGACCTAAGCAGGTTTTATACAGGTTTACATGCAGTTTTCTTGTACTGAGAATACAGTCAACACAACTCAACAAAAATGCGAACAGGACCAAGCATCCACCCTGCAGAAAACAAACACAAATTCTGCTCTTGCAAGGTACACAGGACAAAAATCACAATGACAAATTTTGCAAGAATAAATATCAACCTTTTTGCATTTGAAAATGTTTCCGTTCATTCTTTAGCCTCCCTGTCAGACTCCAAGGATACTCTGGACTCACTGCACTTTGCACTTTGTCCAGAAGCTGTTTGGTTACCAATGCCCCTCAGAAAGTGAAGTCTACTCCATGAAAACTACATACAATTTGGCTGGGGAGAGAACAGAGGCCTGAACAGCTCTTTCCCAAACAAAGGATTTCTTAAGTGGAAGAAATTCTCTTCGTCTCGCCTGAGTGGCTGGGCTGACATCCGGGAAAAAGAAAATCCTACTCCCATTGTACGCTGCTGATGGAGAGCCTTGTGCAGTCTTAATTGTTCTCTGTCTGTCTATCTGACACCTTATACAGAATGGTACATTTCAAGTCCTCTTCCAATTTTTGTCCTGACAGGGATCAAAAATGCCTTTTCATATATGCTCTTCCACATTTAAAACCCATGGTGACCCACTTTTCAGGAAAATCAGCAAGGTCCCTTCCTCAAAATCCCATGCAGAGGCCCACAGCTCTGACAGTCTCCCAGTCGGATTCAGGATCATTTGCCCTTGGGCCAGTGCTTTGTGTTGTCCATGACTGGCAAGAGTCCCTGGGTTGGTTTTCTTCAGTTATTTCTTTCTCTTGTCTTCACTGCAGCCCATCCATTTTCCTCCAGCTTTTTCTTTCATCATCTGTGCTTGCACTCTTCTCTTTCTCCTTTCTCTTCCCAGTTCATGGTCTTCAACATGCAATTTCCCCTTTTGCACATGCTTTTTGCTCTTGTCCAATTTCTTCACCTTTCTCCATTTTCTTTTGCACCTTTGTTTGCTTCCCATTGTCCCCTTCTTCCTGCAGCAGATTATTAAGAGATGTGAAGCCTGCAGCCACGAGCTTTGCCTGATTTGCAACCTGAAATAACAGCTGATATATCTTTTTTTAAACAAAGCCAATCCTCAATTCTACTTTCTGTGAAGTTAACAGAAACTAGGTGTATTCACTTACTATTTATGGGGCTAGGTATATTTTCAGGAGCTTAATTCATTTGGCTTTAAAACTTTGGATATTGTCTCTACTGTATGAAGATATTATAGGAATGAAGTTTTATATGTGGGCGTTTTTTTCTTCATTTCAACTCTGTATGCTGACTAACCAATGCTAATTTACATCACACAGAATACATCAAAACACAACTGAGAAAGGAAACTAACTCCATGCAGCAGTCCACGTCAATCTTCAGGAAAAAATGGAGGGAACTTCTACATTGCACATGCTTCATTTTCCAGCACACAGATCTCTTAAAGTCCTGTCCTAGCTAGATCAAAAATGTAACCCTGGCAGTAGGTTGCAAGCAAACCCTTACACCCAGTCACTGTGGTTTTCTCCAACTGTCACATACTGGGCCGTCACCCACTTTCCCTTGCATGACAGGACCCTGTGCCATAAAATGTCCAACCCTTGGCCTCCCTGAGTTTGAGTTAAGCCACATGAAAGCATCCAGTTCCTGTCACACAAAGGAAGAAATGGTATAATCTACAGTGTAAACTGAGCGAAAGCTAAATACTGCCTGGTGAGTGTTTGATATCTTTCAAGTTTTAGATTTGCTAAAAATTCTGTCATGTCACATATCATCTATTTCATCCTCTTTCCCAAACTTTTGCACCTTTTTTGAGGCTTGGGCTTGATTCCTGCAATTCTCCAGGAAAGGCAATCATCACGTTTCTGTTTCCTTTATTAGCATTTGTCTTAAAGCCACTAGCACATGTCTAGTTCTCTCATTTTTTTCAGATTCCCAGATGTCTATATTTGGCTCCAACAATCTGTGTTTCACAGTGTTTGTCATGTGTCAAGTTAAGATTATAACTTGGACCATCTAGAACTGAAGAATTTGGATCCAGCATTCACAAGGGAGGACAGGATACCATTTTCCCAGGAGGTGAAAAGCTAGCTGGCACATCCCCTGCCCCATGAATTCACATTTTCCCTACAAACAGGCCAGACTCCATGCTGGAGTGGCAAAGAAAGGAGATCCACCGGCAACATGCTCATATTTGATGTTTCAGCCAATTCTGGCTTGGACACTTGGGGAAAAGATTTGAGTCTAGACAGATCTGGCAAATCTATCTATTATACCTCATCAGTACTCTGCTGTTGGTATGGAATGTAGAGTGTAAGGCAGATCAGAAGAACTGTTGACTAAGCAGAGTAGGATCTTCATCAGTAGTCTTCATTGAACATGGACTACATAATGTATCTAAAGCATCCTCTATGCTTTTTGTGGGTTTTAGCATTATTTAACGTAAACCTCAGCACCAAAAAAACACATTCGTGTGATTGTACCTTTTAACAAGTATATGGCATTTTATAAGAATCTAGATCCACTCGGCCTCACAAGAGAATATATGTTGATATATGCCTCACGAGAATATATAGAATACATATATCACAATACATAGAACAGCACTGCAGATACAAAGCCATATGGATACTTTTACTCATATTACCTTCAATTTAGTTTGCACATGTTGCAGTAGTATTCAAGACATGGTGAAGCACACTTCACTACAAACTAGCAATGTAAGATCACACTGAAGGTCTGTCATTTCCTACAGCACACACTGGAGTGTGCATCATGCTGAAATATAGGCAAACCTACCTTCACTTGAATTAACCTTAATTAGCCAGATTAAACCTAGCCAGATTAAGTTTATGCTACTCAGCCGTGAATCACATTACTTAATTGTAGTGGCTCTTTAGCAATACTTAGCAAACTAAGCATTTACATGTATGCATGAGCATATGTGTCTGTAGACATGTATACACGTATGGATGTGCATCTGTGTCTGTGTGCATGTGTACGCATCGCAGAAAGAATTCAAGGCACTTTGCCCCAAGGAAAAGTACTGGAGTGTCTGTGTTGAATCAGTTACAGTGATGATCATCAGATTACAGGTGTGTTTTTAAAAGCACGGTTTGTTTTTATATTCATCTCAGCCTGGATTTTAGTTTTTATCTGTGGACTTCCTCCATAGAGGAATGAGATGGATGTAGGAAAAAAAGATCGATTTAAAAATTGTTGCTTTGCCTACAGTATTCTTACAGCATTTGTGGACATTGATCAAATCTTCAGATTCCATTAAAAAAATGCCATCAATTTTTTATTTTTTCAGAAAAGGAAATAAATCTTTAAAGAAGATGATCGCTTAATTAATCACAGGAAAAATGTGAGACTAATGCCTAGGAGTTTGGTGATTAAGAGAGAACAGAATGGAGGACTGGATAGCTTCATACAGTGCTGGACAATTTTTGCCTCAGTACAGACTGATAGAGACCGAGAGTCTGTGGGGCAGAACCTGACTCATGCCAGCCCATGTTTTCCCCGAATTAGCTGTCATCCTGTTGACTACCACCTATCACTTCTGGCAAAACCAGTGATGAGAAACAGCATAGAAAAAACACTCACCATTGCGTGTGCCTAGACAGCACATGGCCCAAACTGGAAAACTAAAACTGAGCCTGGTGCTGAAATGATCAGTTGTCACCTCCCTCAGCAGAAGTCTGGTCTTATTTAAAAAGATGAATCTGCTCTCCCTTCCCTATGTATGATCCTTTTGCTTTATCAGGAATGAAACACCAACGCAGAGCAGAAATTACATTGCTGGTACTATAAATGAGACACCTTTCTTGGCCTGTTTTCAAGGGAATGTTCATCAACTAAAGTTATCCTAAGGACAGAAAAAGTTTACAAGGGTCTTCTCACAATTAGAGATCTTCCTGAGCAGAAGGTATGGACACAGTGCCAACCACTAATAATATGCTCCTTGGGAACAGGAACTCCATAGGTCTCATACGGCTCCTCAGCCTGGGAGCACATGTCACCCCATGATGCACTGCCCACTCTGAGATTATTTAGGGTTTTTATTAAACCTTTGCTCTTGCTGTCACGTTTTACAACTAGATCGCCACTTTCAGCTTAGAAAACCTCCCCAGCCCCCCAAGTATTGCAGCCCTACAGGATCAGAAATCAGTATAATATCATATTCAGAAGGAAATGTCATTATTCTGGGGAGGTCTTGCTCATGATGTCTGAAATGTGTAGTGGTCACTGTTACACTAAAAGAAAACATTTTTGCCCTTACTGCAGCTACTGGTCTTAGACTTTAATCAACATAACCAACAAAACGACTCGGACGTGTCCCTATCCTGATGCAAAAGAGACCAGTCTCCTTGTATTTGTAGCGTTTGGCCTTTTGACTGTTTAGCTGACAAACTAAATGACCCACATTCCCAGCTGGGAGGGGGTGTGCCCCCATAGCACTCCTGTGGGGCTAGTTCACATTGCTGCCCAGTCATCTCCTATCCCCGAGTCCCAGTGTCCCCAGCTGCAGGTTCATCTGCAGAAGCAACGGGACATGCTGGTGCCACCTCCTCTTCTCCTAGTCAGTAAGTGCTCGGCCACCCGTTAGTCATCTCCATGGCTTCCCCTGTTGTGATCTGTCTCCCGCAACAAGGACTAGAGCTCTGTCTGGCAAAAGATGGAAACTACAGTAGGGATTTCACTAGATGACTGTCAACTTATTTACAGGGTGTGTGTTAGTTAATATAATTAAGGTATTGATGCTGTAAATTAAACAGTATAGAAGACATTTTGCTGGCATAAGGTCTGCACAGCATTTTCCATACGCTTGCTTACGGAGCACGAAAATGAACAAAATGTACAAATTAGAAGTCAAGATGCTCAGACCTGCTGAAGGGCTTTACCTGTAGTATATTATTTCTGTTCTGAGGAACTTTCAGGACATTTCCATAATGGATAGTTATGAATTTTTCTTCCTTCCTTTCCTTCCCCTTTTTTTTAAGTGATAGCTGCCAAATTTCATAAATCCTATAATGTTCTGCACTGTAATTAGTTTAGAAGCCTGTAATTGTTTAAGTTTAAGCCAGCAGATAAAGGCTGCCAAACCACTTGAGAAGAAAAGTTGTATTAATGGCTTCATATTATCACTTGCTGATTTATTTAATCTCTTTCGATCAAACTGTGATTCCCAAACAAAAACAAGAAAAAATCGGGCGGTTGTTTTTCACTGCAAGGAGGAAACAGGCAGAATTGACACACACACACACACAGACAAAAGGGCCTTTGTGGGAGAAAGGGTGCGTCGACAGTCCTGAAGGTCAGTCATGATTCAAAGGAAAATATGCTGCGGGAAGGGTTATATTCAGTAATAACAGCTAAAATTATACAACATTTGGTTACAACCAAAAGGCTTCCCCTTGTATTCCTGCACTGTGGTATCCTGGGACACCCTTTTCACTGTTAAATGAAAAACAGTACACTAGTTTTAGCTATTAGAAGTACACTAATCTGTACCGTTTACAGTTTTATACTAAACACTTGCTGCTCCAGCTAGCAAAGTGTAGGAACAAGCTTCATATACAGCTTGTTCCTACACTTTGCTAGCTGGAGCAGCAAGAGTTTAGCACTGGATGTGAGAAAAAAGAAGTGTATTGAAAAAAGAATATATGTCTTTGTTGACATTATTTATAAGGGTTAGAGCAAAGGTCCTTTTAAAAAACAGTGTAGAGAAAATATTGCAGGGTTCATACGTTATTAATGGCCTGTGTGTTGGTGTGTACCATTTATATAGCGGTGCCATTCAGATATTCTGTCACCTCCTTGTACGAGATACTTTCACAGTACGCGTAAACAGAGGACAGCTCAAAGCCATGATGTAGGAAGCAGTCTATCTAGCTGCTATTACTTCATCTCCAAGGGGTCAATATTGCATGCTATACATAAACTCAGCTCAAATGCATCTATTAATCAGTCATTTTACTAGTTTTAGAGTAAAGGCACTCAATTTTTACAACCAGTATTACAGTTTGGTCTTATAACTTGTACCATAGCTCCCTGAATGAATGGGTTTTTAGTTCCAGTGCAACTTAAGCACATGTTTAAACTTAAAAAAATAAGTCCAAAATAATCTCATTGATCTTAGATTATTTTCTGCGCTTGAATTCACAGAATCACACAGAATCACAGAA
>NW_010520937.1:0-10944 GCF_000687285.1 Phaethon lepturus
TATTAATAATATAATTATTATTAATAATTCTGTATTAATTTATTATATGCATTATGAGTGTAACCTATTTGAGATCATTGACACTAATTTAATAGAATACTTCCAAACAAATAATAAACTGCCAAGACTAACCTTCGATTACCTTTTATCAGAGGCTAAGGTAATATGTCTGGAACTGAACTAAAATGGTAGTTCTTCATTGCTGCTGGGGTGTCTGTACTCAATTTAGAAAACAGTACACAGAATCACAGAATCATTAAGGCTGGAAAAGACCTTTAAGATCATCAAGTCAACCCACCAACCCAACACCACCATGCCCACTAAACCATGTCCCGAAATGCCACGTCTACATGTTTTTTGATGGTGACTCCACCACCTCCCTGGGCAGCCTGTTCCAATGCCTGACCACCCTCTCTGTAAAGAAATTTTTCCTGATATCCAGTCTAAACCTCCCCTGGTGCAACTTGAGGCCATTTCCTCTCGTCCTATCGCTGGTTACTTGGGAGAAGAGACCAACACCCACCTCACCACAACCCCCTTCCAGGTAGTTGCAGAGAGCGATGAGGGCTCCCCTCAGCCTCCTCTTCTCCAGACTGAACACCCCCAGTTCCCTCAGCCGCTCCTCATCAGACTTGTTCTCCAGACCCCTCACCAGCTCCGCTGCCCTTCTCTGGACATGCTCCAGCACCTCAACGTCCTTCTTGTCGTGAGGGGCCCAACACTGAACACAGGATTCAAGGTGCGGCCTCACCAGTGCCCAGTACAGGGGAAAGGTGTAGTACAGGCGTAGCTGTAACCCTCTTCTGGCTTTCATCCTTCAGTTCTGAGACTGAAAAATCCCCAGATTACATGAATGGTCAATCTACCTTGGTATCAGTACATGGGTGACGTGCAAATGTCTTGTAGGTGTATTGCTGCCTCTTCCTGTCTGCAGGGCAAGGGAAACTGGTAACATGGTGGCATCTTCCAGAGTCCTCTATAGGTAAAGAGCTCTGCATCAGCTTTCCGGATTATACTGGCCCCCTGATGTTTTACCGGAGGTGGGGAAGCTGGTGGGGCAGCATTTCTGAGCTGTGGCCCATGCCTGGAAATCCCTGAGCTGCAGTCCTGGTTGAATGGGTCCTACTTGCACAGGAAAACTGGCTTTAATCACTCTCTGTTTCCCAAAGTATGTCTCATTCTAAGGAATTTGTGACTATGAATTGAATTTTCTGAAATGTCAGCCAGAGGTATGTTTGCTATTATGAGAATAAGATGAAGATAAATTTGTTTCTCCTAATAATTTCAGTCTGCATCAGATTTCATTTTTTGAAATTCTTCTAATCTCCACTCAACTTCGCACAAGAGAACTGGTAAAATAGCCTTCTTGCTGGTCTTAAGATTGTTTCTCAGTCTAAACTTCAGCCAGTTTAACAAATTTAGTTTTAATTGTTCTTAAAATCCTAATGCAACTTTGGTAACCGTGATGAGTGAGTTTTCTAGGTGCCTGTACAGATGCCTCGAACAACACCCGTAAAAAGGAAAATTCCTGTTCTGACTAGCCAGTTGAATAGCAACAAAAGAAATAATCCAAGATTATAGGGATTTGCTCTATCTGCTTGCATAAGTTTATTTGAATTTGAACAATCCTTCTCATTTTAATCCTTGTTTAAAGACAGAACATGCCCTGCCAAACCGCGCTCTGGTGGGTTGTTTTTTTCTTTTCCTTCTCCTCACCCTGTGATTGAATTGTTCCATAATTGCAGCTATTTGAATCTGAAACTCGAATTAGAAGAACTAGAAAGAGAGGGAACGTGGGAGAAGACATGAATAAAGCAGTGTGATGAATTCAGTGTTCATCTCCTTGCGTAAGATAGAAGGGTTTATACTCTAACCCCTTCCCTGAAATACAGCAAATCCCATTTTAGTACGCGACTGAATGACTCCAGTTGCATTTTTTTACTGAGAAAAGGTAGCACGGTGCCTTTATGCTACTCTGGCTGTAAACCTGTTCCCCGAAATATCGATCTTCGATACCTAACACCCTTACTCACAAATCTTTTTTCAGGTGTTAGAGGTCCGCTGTCCACGATCGATGTCTCTCTGGCGGCTGCTGTTGGCGGTAGGTATTTTGTTTGTAGGTGCCTGGGCACCTGTACCTGGTGGGCACCTTGTGTAGAGCCATCAAATCTGCCGTGTCCTTAAGATTTGGCAGCTACCAGCTCACCTGCGCAGCAACTCCTCCTGCGCCTGTATTTGTAGATCTATATCTACCCGTCTCTCCAGACAGCTGTATCTACCCCTCGGTATTTAACCTTGCCTCCGTTTCCTGACAACGTAGCTTAAAATGAGCCTTGCTGCATCCTACTTCCGCGGCCATGCTCCATGGCTCCCTCCCCTCCTCATGGCCGTGCGTATACACGGTAAAGGTCCCTCAGCCCAGAAGGAGCTGCTGATGAGGCCAGCTCAAGCGTCTTCACTTTGCCTGGAAACACCGCTGAGAAAACGACGCTGAGAAGTATTCCGATCTATTTTGTTAATTTTCCGATCAAATTTCAGCGGGAGATTATTGACGTGCTCTCTGCAGACACGCAGGAATCGATTCTGAAGGAAGTCTGGAGAGAAATGAGGAGGTGAATTTCTTCTCAAACCTCTGATCCAGGGCTGTCCCTGGGCATCACCGAGGGCAGCGGTTTCACTGCTTTATTCCTCCTTTGATTTCAGTGTGAATTCTTTAGTGCCAAATGTCGTTCACATTTGTAAAGCGCAGAAAACTGGGATCAAATTTGGATTCACCTGCTGCTAATCTATTTGTTCTTGTCTTAAATTACGGAGCATACTTTTATTTATAGAACAGTAGAGTTTTTTTTTACGTACGTTCCTGCCACTGCTCTATGATGTCTATATAGGATATCAACATCTTGAGCATATAGCAAACAAAATTTTCAAATTTGCTTCTTTGCTGGCACATTTCTTCTCTGCTTCATTTGAGCTGGTGGAATTTTGTTGGAATTACTTAGTTGAAGGCTGGATATTTTTTAGGGACTGAGGTCGGAAGTCTTTAATAGAAGAAATTAAGAATCAACTTCCTTTACCAATGATCATCCTGAAATTCTCTAAAGGGCTATTGACATGATTCAACACGGCATTTCCTAACACCACCTCCTGAAATAAGTCCTTCGTTTCATTCTTTTGCCTGGTAAGAGAAGAGAACAGAACAGTATTTTCCTTTTTAAGTCTCCTAAGTTAAAACCTTTCCTCTGAAATCAACCTTCAGCAGGTTTTCCACAGCAGGGATCCCACGGGGCTGAGTACGTGTGAATTCACATACTGAGTCAGCAGAAACGAACACCGTCTCTTGATTTTTATTTTGTGTTTTACCTTCGATTGCTTAAGTATTTTGGGTGGACTTACCCCGACCTTATTCATCAGAGGAGGTTAATCCTGATCCAGTGCTGCTGGAACACTGTGCTGCAGTCGTGCTGCTTCTGCTCCACAGTTAAGGCAGTTTTTTGTGGGAAATAGGGATGAGAACACCTCGTTTTCTTTGAGTGAGATAGCGTATTGTGATCAAAATTACAGCATTTAATCTTTCAGAGTTTATTCAGTTTTCCACATGTTCAAGGCAAAGCCCATTTTTCTTTGTTCAAACTTATTAAAAAGAAAGTCCTTTGTGAAATTCAGTTCCTGGTACCAGGCCAATTTTTTGGGGGTGGGGTAACGAAAACACTGTTTCCTGTTCAATTTACGGAAATCCTTTGCCTAACTTAAGTTTTAAAACATTTTTAAAATTACGATTTTGTAGCAATAATTCCTCATAAACCAAATCCTTTTTTTCTGTGATCTGTAAAAATTCATGGAGACGTTTTCTTCCTCGTGTCTCCTTCCCAGGAAGGCTGAAGTCTGTACACCAAAACAACCCAAAGCTGCCTTGGAAGGATACTGTAAGAGGGGAAAATGTGGAAAAATACTTCATATATTGTCTATGAGGTTTGGGACTGAGGTTTTGTGCCTCAAACACCATCATAAGTATAATTGCTGAGTACATATTTTTTTATACCTTACAATGTGTGAATTTTGTCTTAAAATGGACTTTACATTTCTTCATTACTCTTTAGTAAAAAAAAAATTTATGTATTCATTTTATTTATTTATTTTACATCTCTTTATTTTGTTTACTTTTGGGGTAGCACCTTTCGCACAAAGTTACGGTTTTGGAATGCCAGCCTTAACTCCATTTCAACTAAATTTTTATCTGATGTGAAAAGTTTTCTATTTTATGACTTTCTCTTTCCATTCATGCAGAGTTACTTTTCTGTTATGCATTTCTAGCTTGTATTTGCAGCTGGAAACAGATTTTGCTCTGTTAACAATATCTTGGTGTATTGTTTCCAAATTGGTTGGAAATGTCTTAATAAAAGAGGAAAAGAAAAATAAAGTCTTTATTGGAAAAGAAAAATAAAGCCTTTATCGGAAAAGGCTGTAATTTTTAGAGGAATTCCAATAAAAATAAAATAATAAGCTGAATAAGCAACTGTATAATTGCCACACATAAAAGAAATGGATTAGGAAAAAAAGAAACTCTTCCAAATTGTGAAAAAAATTAGACTCTTTAAGACCAAATTTTTTTCTGGGCATCTTAATTCTCCACTAATAAAACAATTCTCATTAGCTTGTAAATTTGGAAATGGCTGGAAGGGCTAAATGCAAACAGAAGTATTAAAATATACGGTGGTAAAGCTTGAACAGTGGTATCCGTGTGCTAACTCAACGTCTGAAAATTATTATATTAATAAATAGCTTGACTGCATGAATCCCAAGGATTTTTATTACAAATCTCCCTTCTATTGGCTCCTTGCCTATAAACAGAAGGGGGTTAGAGCAGCGGAATTTCATGTGCTGAATAAAAAGCTGAAACTGTTTATACTTCAGAGGCAATACTTACCCCAAAAGTTTTTCATTTTGCTATTTTTAGTTGCTTGCAGTTCATTTCAGGAGATAGACACTGCATTACAAAAGCAGTATTAATAGAAGTATTCCTTCATTTCCTAATTAATGTGTGGTTTGAGCTAGCATCAATTATAACAATTTTATGAGTTTTTTCTCATGAAACACAAGTAATTGTAATAGAGGAAGATTAAATCTTGGGCAGGTCGTTTTGCAAAGGAGAAGCTACTTTCGGTAGTTTCCCCTGAAGAACTTTTAAGTTCCATTGGGATGAACTTCTGCTTTGAAAAACGCAAAAGAGAAGTAAGTTGTTTTATAGTGATGAAATTAAGCCAGCAAGTCAAGGGCAGAATGCTGCTTCCAGGTGGGTAATTGGAGGATAAATACAATGTAAGACCTTTCAGAGGACAAATTGATTTGAGTGGCAATAGGAGCTGCCACTCGTGAAGCCTCTGCAGGGAGAAAGAGCTAGAAATACCACAAAATTGTATCAGGACATGTGTACGTGGGCTTTGACGTTCTCTCCGCGGTGTGGACAACCTGGGTCCTCCAGGACAACGATCGCTCTGGCCAGAGAGCAGCAAAGAGTCTGGTGCTCTCCCGGACACCTCAGGAGCAAGACACAAATGTCACGCGTGGAAACGGGTATTCTGGAAGAAGGTTAAGAACAGCTCTGTGAAGCCTGGATGTCATTTGCTTTACCAAGCGTTCCCGACCAACCGCAGCCGGGGCTTCCTTTTTTCTTCAGGGAGTTCAGTTTATCCGGTATAAGAGCCGGGCAACCTCTATGCTGGCAGTTTATGACTTGACTTACCTGATTTTATTATTAGAATGCCTAATCAGACTGAAAATTAATGTGGTCAGCATCGTCGCCGGGTACTGGATATCACAACCGAGGTGCAACTGGTATGCAGCCTGACTTCGGTCTTTTTTCTGTGCTAATAAATAATAAATAGGGCTTTCATCCATAAAATATGATCTTAGTGGAATAGTTCTTTTTAAAACAGCCTGTCATAACTAGCCCGTGACTATGTCGGTCTGTATGTCTCTCGCTCCCCTTGGACCAATCGTCCTGCCGTTTTCCTAGGGAAGTCCAGGGAAATGACCTGCTGGTTGTTCTGTTGGTTCTGTTGTTCTGTTCTGTTCTGGAACTTGGTTCTGTTCCCATCTGCTGCTCCATCCTTGGATGAACCGCTTGACATCTTTTTCTCAAGCCTTTATATTTTGTCTTAGGAGTAAAGATATTTATTTATCAAAAGTTTTCCAAAGCTTAATGCAAGTGCATTGCGGTCGCTGAACAGAAGGGACCACTGAAGTTCTCGGATCACTGAATGTCCCATCAGCATGGTGGCACTGGACTTTTACAATTTCTGCCTAGTTGTTTTAACTCTTTTGTTTTGTCAGTTTTGGACTTCGGGAAAATCTTAAAATACCTCTTATGCTTCGGTTCCCTGTTTTCCACCTTTATAAAGTAGGTGTCAAATATTGGCTAAAGAGAAACTTTGAATTTTCGATTGTCAAAGATGTTGGGCCACCTTTCCCAAAAGTTTCTTTTTCATAGATTCGTTAAAGTTTCTGTTGCATCTAAAAAAAAAAAAAAAAGAAAATCCAAGCAAACAAACAAAACCTGAAGCTAACTCAGTGTTCCACTTCTAGCTTCTTACAAATCCCCCAAATGAACCTGCTTCCTGACTTCACCAGCTGAGGAACCAGGAAGAAAGTCTATATTTGTCCTCCAGGAGCCACTTCTGCTCAGCACGGTAGCTACCTTTTCCTTTCTGTACACTGATGAAAGTCTTTGGTTCCACTCTTCTGTGTCTGTGATCCATTTATGTATAAAATCTGGAGATGTATATCTTCAGACAAATGTTTGCTTGGAGGCATCGTCTTTGGCCTTAAATACCCAACTGAAAGCCACCCTTTCCTCTCTTTTCTCCCTCACACCAAACCGCAGTTCTCACGATTTTGTTGGATGGTAAATGTTTTGATCAATTTGAGGAATTATGGAGATAGTCGCTGAGATGATCCTTCACTATCAGTTCTTCCATTCTTGATATTTATGACGGCTCTTCAATTTCCCTTAAATAACAGCTCTTACACCAATAGATGGGGCTGGAAGCTCAGGGCATTTCACCAGAACTAAATATTTGCATGCTTATTAAATACAATATGTAAAGTCCAATTTGTAATCGGTAGCATACGCTCCATGCCATACACGATTAAAGGTACAAGGTATTTCCTGGTACAATAAGGACCATAAAGAAGCTGTCAATCGTACGGGATAACAAATCACAGGGGAAAGGCTGCACTGTGGGAGAGAATCCCTAGGTGAAAACATGGTGTTAATTAGCAAATTGAGCTATGACCTGAGGGTGGAAACACTATGTTTTTGTTCTCCCAGGCTTGTCGTTTGTGTATGTTGTATTTCAGATGGAAGATACGACTGAATCTTCATAGCGTCTGTGTCTGGTCGTAAAGATTCAGCGGAGAGGTATCCCTTTT
Organism: Phaethon lepturus; assembly: GCF_000687285.1. NCBI lineage: Eukaryota > Metazoa > Chordata > Aves > Phaethontiformes > Phaethontidae > Phaethon > Phaethon lepturus. Next base: position 7,429 of record NW_010520937.1, read on the forward strand.
TTGCATTTGAAATATTTCGTCCTCCATATAGGATGCAACAAACATTTTTGGAGTTTTCCTGTGTTATGCAGGCATGGACTTCAGTGTCAAACCCCTGTGTCCTAAGCACGTGCTCCAGCTTCCGAGTCATTTTTACTTCTAACGTGGCTGTCTGTGGTGAAGTGGCTGGATTAAAGAAAAGCTGAGTGCACAGTCCATTGGTTACAGTCCATACTTGGGAAACAGAAAGTATAAACACAGTATAAAAGGTATAAATTCTTGCTTCATGGAATGCTTAATTGCTGAAACATTTTGGAACAGCTGCTACAGAAAGCTTGAGATAGACTGACAGGAAAACACCTAACAGCTGATTGCTGGTAGGAGCAATCATAGAATCACAGATTCACAGAATCTTTGGGCTGGACGGGACCTTTCCAGGCCATCTAGTCCAACCCCCTGCAGTGAGCAGGGACATCTTCAACCAGAGCAGATTGCTCAGAGCCCCGTCCAACCTGACCTTGATTGTCTCCAGGGATGGGGCATCGACCACCTCTCTGGGCAACCTGGGACAGGGTTTCGCCACCCTCATTGTGAAAAATTTCTTCCTTCCGTCTAGTCAAAATCTGCCCTCTTTCAGTTTAAATCCATCACCCCTTGTCCTATTGCTACAGGCCCTGATAAAAACCATGTCCCCATCTTTCCTGTCAGCCCCTCTCAGCCCTGGCAGCTGCAGGAAGGTCTCCCCGGAGCCTTCTCTGCTCCAGGCTGAGCCCCCCCAGCTCTCCCAGCCTGTCCTCCCAGCAGAGCTGTTCCAGCCCTCCGAGCATTTTGGTGGCCCCATCATCCTGGTGGGGGATCTATTTTGACCGTAACTGCTAACTTAGAACTGATTTTTTTCCCCAAGATTAGCATATTTTATTGAAAAGACTGCTTTTGATAAGTTGCTTTCTTGATGACGCTGCTGGGAAATTTTAAACATGTTCCAATTACTTGTATGTTCATATTTATGAATTTTTTGTCGGACCTTTTGTCAAATTCATATGAAGATTATGGTTGAAGATTAAGTTGCGTATGATAGCAAGAATGTCAGAGACTGTAAGCAGCCTTCTCTTCTTTTTCCTTTTTCAACAAATCTGGAAAATTTTAAAATGTCGTGGTGCTAGAGCACTGTCCACCCTCCCTGCCACACTTCCTGGCTTGAGGTCAATATACTGAAATAAAAAGTCAACTTGACGTGAACTTGATTTTTCAGACTGAGGAAAGGAAGTTCAAAAGGCAGAAGAGAAACCAGAGAGGGGATGTATTTCTAAGAGCTGTTAAAAAATTTCACAAGAAGTCTTCTCATGGTTGCTGAGGAGCTGGTGACAGCCTGACTTGTCACGCCGCTCTGTCGTGAGTCTTGTGAAACGAAAAGGGGTGGTGACAAGTTGGGGTACAAAGTCATGGGTTTCTTCAGGTGGACAGTTGTCTACAAAAGACACCATGTGTGAAGAACTGTTGCTCCCGGCATCCATGAATTAGGTAGGCACTCATCCACGTTTTCTCTTCCAAAGGTGTGGGAACCCATTCCCAGTTGCTGACAAAAACTCTGGAAATGCCTCCAAAGTGAGAAGATTGTAAAAAACCCAACCAAACACCAAAGGAAGAAGAAAGCAAGCCTGCTCCCTCAGCCACTTCTTCCAGCGTAATTGCCTAAATAAGTGTGATAAGTCAGCCAGCCAAGAGGCAGCAAGTTGAGGTTGTGTTTCCCATGTTACAACAGCTAATACCTATTTAATCTCAGTATCTATTTAATCTTCCAAGCTCCTCTTTCCTCCAGAAATGCCGAACTGCTCGCTGGAGGAAAACTGGTAAAAATCATTCCTTCAGCTGCATTTTGAATATCTGGCGACTAAAGTAATTTTTTTTTTTTTCCTAAAAACCCCTCTTTTCTTGCCTTTAAAAGAAACAGAAAGGTTTGGAATTTCCAAGGCTTTTCATGTTGCAACTTCGTTGCATTGTCAACAAGTGGGAGAAAGAGGCTGGTGAAGACTCCTGCCTCTGGTCTGAGGAAAGTTTTCCTCATCAAACTCCTAACACTTAATTACAGTGATTTTCCGCCCGAGGAACCGAAGAAGCCACAAAGCGGCGGACTATGGGTCAGAAATGGGAGACCTTCTCCTCTTCTGACCTCCCTTCTCAAAGTAAAAGGGCCTGACTGGTGCCGGGGACTGGTATTTAGTTGAAAAGGGACTCTTCGAGCAAGATGAAATGGGAAATGACTGTTATTCCTGGGGGCTGAACACCATGTCCGGTGTGGGGTGTGCCGGTGGGCAAAGGTCTGCAGGGGTTGGGGGATATTTGGGAAACTTCAGCATAGACAGACCGTGGCTTTGCTGTCCCCAGAAGCACTCAGGAACGTGAGGCTGAGTCCACCACCATTCCGACGAGACACGGATGTTGTAGGAAGCGTGGTGGGGTCTTACCGCCGTTTCTGTTATCTAGTCCAAGGCCGGTTTTCATTCGAACTATGGACAACAAAGCATCATCTGAGGTCGACCTTCACTGTCATGCGTTTTAATGGCTTGGACCAAAGCTTTTAATGGGGAAGCACTTCCTGGGCTACCCGGCCGGGGTACTCCATGTCTTAACTTGCTACAGGAGAAAAGCGAATATAATGATGATGAGCACTTTACGCAGTGATGAAAGCCTTGTGGAGAAGTACATCCAAATATTTTTTTTTTAGTCACAGTGGAAGGCAAATGGCATTTTCTGAATTGAAATTTTGAACTGTTCTGACAAATTACTCTTGGCATTTTCACCCATTTAAATTCAAGGTTTTAGTTTTTTTAATATTAAACACCGATTTTTTTTCAGCTAGCTTGTGAGGCCATGCACACAGCTTGCAGGCCGTGCATTTCTAGCTGTGGTTGTATAGGTATTAAAATACCACGGGAGGCTGTTTTCCTCCTCAAGTGGTGCTAGAAAATTTGCTCTTCATGCAGCTTTTTGAAGTCCTCACACTGCAAGGGCTTCATTTGACTTTGTTACGAGTCGCAGGCTTCAGAAGGGTGGCTGGGCTGTAGAGGACATCATGAGAGATCTAGAGGACTTCTCCTATGATTACGTGATGTGAGAAGGAGGAAACCCGTAGCTTTAGGGAAGGTTTTGTGAGTTACAGAACTAGAGTTCTTCTGCACAGAGCTAAGTTCCCATTCTCACGAGTTTTCCCTCACGCCATGTGGATACCCGCTCCCACGCTGCGCAGTGCTGCGGAGCACTCCGTGACCTTTTTTGTGGGAAACTATAAATACTGGCTTTGGCATAATGGATGGGTGGGCTGTGTTTCATGGGTGGTGCGCCAGACTGTGTTTTTCCCTTCTCAAATTAGAGGCCAAGCACGCTGCTGGAAGCTCAGCAGAGACGGGGATGCTCCGTCCCGAAGAGGTAAGGTGCTCTCCAGGCACTTCACGGGTAGTGAAGTGGCTTCGGAGCGGGACGGCATCGCCCCAGCCCCGCTTCTCGCGGATCCCGCGCCGAGGGGAAAACCGCGCCGCT
>NW_010520938.1:0-4626 GCF_000687285.1 Phaethon lepturus
AGCTTCTGGCAGCTTCTCACAGAAGCCCCCCGTAGCCCTCCTGCAACCAAAACCTTGCCACACAAACCAATACATCCGCTAAGCCCAGAAGTGAAGGCAGCATCAGTCCTTTTTTGTAGGTATAATGGTGCAACAAATGGGTTTGCTTATAGAGACAAAAGCCTGCAGGACACCGGGACAAGAGCCTTGCTCTCGTGCTGCTGGCAGCGAGCTGTTGCAGAAGAGGTCACAGATAAGATGCTGTACCCCCCTCCAGTACTCCGTCCCCCCAGCTCTCCACGCAGCCATCAGCAAGGCAGGATAGGTACCACTTGATCAGAAGGGTGCCTGCCAAAGCTGCATCAAGAACAGGGAGCAAATGCTTTGTGCCAGTAAGGGATGAAACACTGCAATGCCCACACACTGCTCGCTGGGGAGTTAAATCCACCCCCTAAAAGGCAGTGAAACAGTGGAGAACCCCCCCGCAAGCAAAGCTGGGTATCACTCTTCCCCTGGGGATCAGGGACCAGGAAGGCATCCATCCTTTTCCCTTGCTCTACCCCCGTGGTCCCCACTGGCTGCTGGCCACCTCCAGCAGCTGGTGCCAACCCCATGGGATGCTGCATCCAGAGGAGCTCTCAGCTTGCCTTACACCACCTTATCACAGCTTGCTGGAGCCCAACAGCACCGTTTGAGCAGACCCCAGGCAGGCATCCCTAACTCTTCTGGCACACATACAGAGCTAAAAGGCAGCAAGGCAGTTAAACAGAGCCACCGCTCTCACTGTATTCAGCTGCCATTGGAGGCATACCACAGGTGAACAGGACCTTGAATACAGCTAGACAGATGTTGTTTCAGGGCTCGCTAATTCTCTGTCCCTAATTCATTCCTGGTTTCTGCAAGATACAGTCAATTCTTGACCAGCCACTGCACATGCATGTTTCTTTGCCTTCAATTCGGCCAGCAAAATCCATTTACCATGCCTGTCTCATCCAGTTTCCGTCAAGCCTGCTGAATTTTCCTTCAGTGAAATAAGCAAGTTTACTGTAACACCCTCTTTTGTAAGAGCATGGCTAAAATGACAGTCTTTCTGGTGCCTGACTATTTCCCTTCACAGCAGGAGCTAAACACTGCTTGTTTTCAATTGTGAACTGTTCCGACTTCTTGAAATGCATGGAAGTACCAAAGGGGTCAATTTAACCGGGAAAGAGGTTTCTAAGAGAGAATATTTATTTACCTTGCAGTTTGCTATGGAGAAGTTTAGGCTGGTAATTCACTAGCCAAGGATGTGAGGGTCTCTAAGTGAATATAAGAGGGAAGACATGCAACTCAACATCTGCCTTGTCCGTTGTCCATGATGAGTCAGAGACCAAATTGTTAGTTTAAAATCCCCAGCTGCAAGCCCTGTCGAGCTTGGTGGGTCTGGGGGAGGCAGGGTGAAAGCCACACTGCTCACACAGCCCAGGATTACTTGACTTTCAGTGCCAGAGCTGTATACCACCTTGGGGCCTTGCAGAACAGGGTTCCAGTCCTCCGCAGTGTGCAATTTCCACCCCAAGGCACCTCCTAAGGGTTTCCCAGATTGAGTTTGGAGCGGGACAAAGGGAACAGAAAACCCAAACCTGTTCCTCTCACACCCCTACGCCTTCCTTTTTGCTTTTCTGGTGACACACATCCATGGCAAAGGAGCAACAAGACACCAATGTTACTGGCCCTGTGCTAAATGCTGCCAAGTAAATAGCATGACAGAGTGACCCTTTTATCAAAAAACAGCTGGAGAACCAGGCCAAGCTGCTACCTGCAAGCATCTGGAAGACCCACACTATTAACTTCTGCCCACAAGTAGCCACCAGCGGCCTCACAGCAAGGGAGGAGTGCCCTGGGATGCACACCAAAGAGGGAGACCAGAGAGCTCTCCTCCCATCCCCACTCCTGCCTGAGCAGGACAACTGCACATCTGGAGCCATGCAGCTGATGGGAACCCAGCATGGGGCACACCAAGCTCTGCACAAGGAAACCTGGCCCCTGTACTCCATTTGCAAAGTGCCTGAAGCCTGATGCTTTCAGCACAGAAAAAGTCCTTGCACTTTACGGCTGAATTCCCCCTGCTGCAGTAGCCTCTAGTTTTCATTTCTCATCTTCTCAGACTATAGTTCCCTCACACTCTTTTCACGTCCTTGCTATTTTTTTGGCGGCTCCTCAAGTTTCATTCTCTTTTCCAAGTTACATGAGCTGAATTTAAGACTTCTGTTACTCCTCCCTGCTCATTAGCAACATAAATTAAAAGCAGAATTAAAGAGTTTATTTGCAATACCACTTGAGACACCTTCAAGCCTCTTATTACCTTGCCACATACTGTGAATTCTGACCCACCAAGGGATTTTATGTCCAGACCTTGCCAAGTGTTTATCTACATCCTGTTAAGTAGGTTTGGGGGAAGAGCTCTCATCCTTCTCAGAAATAAGATCATCTTGAGGCTTTGCTGAAAGCCTCCGGTTCCTGCATCAGGTTTGTTGCAAAAGAGTTTCCACCTGCTAAGGTCTTTTGACACTGAACAGCAGATATGACCCACCTGCAGGAAAAAACCCCATGCAACAAATAATATTTTTTTTCCCCCTTTCACGGAATTTGGTAGGATGTTACCAGACCTGCACAGGAAACTGAGCTACTGCCTGCAGGGCCCTGGTCAGCTACAACCTCCCATGGAGACCACGGCTAGAAGGAGCCAAGGAAAATCACTGCACACCAGCCTGCTGCCAGGACCAACAGTGTCCTGTTGGTTTGTACATTTCCAGGAGCCAAACAATTGAGAACCTGCAGATTTTTAGTGCTGTGCTCTGCTGCACTCATGCCCTCCCCACTGCGATCCTGCGTGTCAGGGAAGAGGCTGAGAGAGATGCCTGTCGCTCCGTGCTCAGGACCTGATGTGCCGACAGAAGCTCAGGGAGGTTTGCTAAGTGCAATTAAAGCTACTTCTGAAGTCTCATGTGATGCTCACGGGCACAGCCCTTGCTGTGAAAAGCTCAGCTGGCACAAACCAGTGGCACAGGGCTTGCAGAGCCTTGCCTGTCCCCCAGCACCATTCACACCCTGGGAGTCACGTATGGGTCCAGGCATGGTGCAAAGCTGAGCTCAAGTGTCCTACGGAAGAAGGTCTTGGGGCAGAGCACCCAACTGCCTGTGGGAAACAAGCAGCAAGAAGGACTGAGCATGTGTCACAAGATATTCAACCCCAGCTGGTCACCGGAAAGGAGCTGGGAGCGATGAGGACAGAGCACAAAGCCAACAGCTCAACAACTGTCAGCTCAGAACGCCAAGGCACGGCGAGAGCACACGGGCCATCACTGCTACATAAGACACCACATGCCTTAATCTCTCCCCGGGGAGAGAACCTCTTCCAGCCCAGACTGTTTGTGTATTCAGCTAATTTTGTTGCCTGACTTTCCACCTACTTGCTCAGCGGAAAACCGATCCGCCCAAGTCATCATCACTATTTCATCCCTACCCTCGGACGCAAGGCCACAGCATAAGCAAAACCCTGCTCCGCTGCATCAGCTGCAAACCCAGTGTCACAAGGGCAACTGGCTGCCCTTGCCATGTCCCCTTCGCTGAAGCTCCCTCTCCCAGTCTGAGCACCACGTGTGCCTGCACAGTCAGACATTGCAACCCACTTGTTGGCCTAAATGAGCCTCATATATCGTAAAAGGCAGTTCCAAGTCTCCTCCATGGCTCCTACACACAAGTCGGCCTGTTCAAGGGCAGTGGTATAATTAAGGGGAAAAAAATACCCTGCATACACCAGGGAGCATCCTGAACAGCATGAGCTTAGTATTAGCTCTTGCTAGAACAGTGAGACTATTCCTGGCTGCTGCCTTCAGTGCCGGTGTCTGCGCTCGCAGAAGAAAAAAAAATGTTGTGGAAGTGGAACAGCTTCCAAGAAGAATTAGGAGAATGAGTCGGGAACTGGAAAGCCTGCTGTGTAGCCACAGGCTCCAGTGCTCAGTTGGTTGAACTAAGCCAAGAGACAATCAGGAGAGGACTAAATCATCCCCTGCAAAGGTACCAGTGCAGGAAGAAGTTTTCTGCTGGCAGTGGGACCCCCCTCCTGGGCTGCTCAGATCCCACACAGCAAAGATAAAGGAGACAACTCAGCTTGTGAGTCACTGTAAGAGGGCAAACAAACTAGCCTGGGCTGGGAAGTATTATGCCCAGGTCTCAGCTCCAACTGCAAGCCACACCACCCTTAAGCCCCAACCTGTCACAGCACAGAGCAGATGAGCAGTTGAGATGCCCTGGTCCCCTCCCTCCAGACCAGCCACAAAGATGAACCAGAAGCCAAGCCATGTAGCAACACCAACAGCATCTACTGACAGCCCATCCCAAGATGCCCCTCTGCACCTTCCCTTAGCTCTTCATTCCACATGCAAGACTTACCAAAGAAAACAGCCCATGTTCTCACTGAAGACAGTCAGGCCAATGGTCACTTAGAAAAAGGGAAGGCAGATTATGTTGTTTTTAAAATGCAAGTCAGCTATCCTCACTGCATCAGGAGGAGGATCAATTAGGACAGAGCAGCAACGTTAAGAGGGCAGAACAAGCATCCCATGTGCTTCTCCAGCACTTTGAAGTCTCACTGTCCTTTCATTC
>NW_010520938.1:4657-9047 GCF_000687285.1 Phaethon lepturus
ATTTTCACCAGGGAAGCTTTGCATCAAACACTGCTCTAAAACCCAGCTGCAACACCGAAACGCGCTCTTCACTCCTCCCTTCAATTACAGTGCTCACTTCACCTTTAAAGCAAGGCTGCCCAGGATGCCTACTTGAGCTGAGTAATAAATGGCACAGATCAGCTGCTGCCAGAGCAGGGCTGTAATCCCACTGCAGAGCTGCAAGCGGAGCGAGCAGAGACATCACACCGTTTCCTGCGTGGACAGGAACAACCGACGGGGAGCCTGTCTTGTCCCTCAGACTGGTATCCACCCTGCACTGGCACACCCTGGCACCAGGCTCCCTTCTTTTTCTAAAGCAAAGGGACATGAGTTATTTACTTTGAATCACTAATGTCACTAATGCCCTGAAGAGTATTTGCTGAGGTTAGCCAAGCACTTGAGATGCTTGCAAAGTACCCTCTGGCTTCCCTTAACAGCTATTTCTGCACAGTTGTCTTTTGTTCCCAATCTCCATCCACACCTCTCTGGGCTTTCTTAATCTTGCTGAAGATAGGTACAAAGAGATGGTAAGGATCTCAGTCATTTGAGAAGGGAAAAGAAATTGGTGAGAAACCAATTCTATTTAACAGACCTATTGTCTCCCTTGTATTTACTTCTCCTTGGTAGTACTGTGAAAAAGCTTTTCTCCCTCCTTCCATTGCCAGCTGTAAGGGCAGAGATGATACAGCTAAGACACGTCCACATCATAACTTCAGGATTCATCCTGTTGCATTCAAGAGAGTCCACACTCCTCTCTGGCATGCAGCAGCATCCCTGCAGACATGAGAAGGTTTTCATAGCTTGACCACTCTTCCCAGTCCCTTGAGAAATCCACATACGAGCACACTTCTGCTCTTCTCCATTTAAAGACCTCACTGCTGCATTTTGCCTCCTGAATTTACTCCGTTCCTGGTTCTTTCCCTGATGCAATCCTCCAGGGCCACTTCACACCTCCCAGAGCCTGCCATTTTTAAGTCCATTTTCTACTTCAGTTTCCCCAGGTACTGAACCATTGTCCTAAAAACGCAGCTGGGCAAGGTATCCTGGGGATACAGCCTCCCACCAAGAATCCTACCTTGGGGATTTCTTACGCCATACCAGTCTTTCACTGCTTCACCACAATCATCCCGTCACGTTCTCCTAAAGGCAGCTAGGACCAACACAAATTCTTCGGTCCCCAGACCTCTGCCTACTTGCAATGCCATCACCTCAACAGTGGCCTCCCAGGCTCACCGCATCAGCCGGGGCAGTGCCAAGCCGTCTTGTTCCCACCATTCGTTTAACACTCTTGTCTCTGCAGCGTGCCCAGAGCCTCCAGCTGAGAAAGCAGCTCCAACAGCACAGGCACAGCAAGAGGCCCTGCCTGGAAGGATTTACAGCCTACACAGACACAGTGGGGCGGGGGGCAGGGGGGGAGGCCATGGGACAACAGAAAACAGAGGTCCAGAGAGGAAGGCTACTAGTTGCAGGTCAGAGCCGTAGAACACACTGCATGCACCCCTTTCGCCACTGCCTGATGTGCTAATCTGCAACCATTTCTGCAGGACTGGTGGAGGTTGGAGCAACCCAATTCAAACATCTTAGCACAAGCATGGCTTTCAGGTATCAATGCAAAGAAATGTCTGTGTAAGTAGGGAGGGAGGGAATCAGACTTGAAGCACCAGTCACAAAAAGACTGCTTTGGTTTTGCATGAACTCTACCCACCCTTCACCTTCAAGGGCACTTCCTCCCCTCGCCACAAGTAACAAGCACAGATAATTGAAGGAAAACATAATTTCCCAGAGCACTTCTGATCCATATTATCCATGCTCATTACAAGCTGTGAGCCTCGTTCTGGTCTTCACCACCTCCAAGCAAACAGGAAGGACTGCGGCACGGGGACAAGGGGCAGAAGAGCTGCTGAGAATGCTACAAACCAAACTGCTTAATAGCTCTTGAAGGACCTGCAGCCACAGAGACACATGGACTTGTACTCAGGCCAGGACACCAAAGGTCCAGCATCATCTGGACAGCCCAAGTCAGCTCCTAGAGCTTATGCAGGAGACTGGATTTAACTGGGCAGTGCTGGAGCAGAGGCAGACTTCAATTCCCATCTGCCCATTGACTTGCATGGGTTTTGTCCTGCCATCCTTCAGGGTGCCTCCTCACCTTGGCAACAGTACCTTTCTAGTCAGAGAAAAAGATGACTTGGAAAAGGGAAGAAGTTTTTCTTCTTCTTCAGTCTTTTTTTTTTTTTTTTTAAGCTTCAGGGTTTGTTTATTCTCGGCTGCTAAGCTTTGGCTACTTCTACCCCACTGCCATGGGTGGCTGGCACCTCCCAAACGGTGACTGGATAGACATGTGGTCCTCAAGTCACTCATGTCCCACCCCTGGCACCTCACAGCTCCCCCTCACTTAGAATTTCTCCAAAAAGGTGTTCAGGGAGCACATTTTACCAGCTGACTACAAAAGAGCCCTATGCTTAGCAATGCTCACTGTTGGGTAGAGCAGGAAGCATTAGTAGACATGCAGGAAAAAAAAGTAGCTAAGCAGGAAGACTTACAAGAAAACAAGTTGTTTTGGCAGTGTCTTCTAAGTTCCTTTTTCCAGAAGAGCCCTGAAGAGAAGATCCAGAAAGGATGCTGCACACAGCCCACATGCTAAAACCGGAGAGCACTATTTCATAGCATTAGGCTCAATCAGGGAAGCAGCAGAGCTCTAGGCAACCTGGACACAGGGTAGCTGCATACAGGACTACCCCAGCAGTGCTGTTTTCCTCTGCCAGAGGGTGGGATGTACAGATCTGGAACCATTGCCCACCTCTAAGCCAACTCCTGCAGCCCCTGTGCTCAATGCTGAACATTTGGGGAAAGAGCGATGGGAAGCAGCAGTGATATGCTGCAGCAAGACACTACCTTCCTTTCAAACAGCATGCCAAGCCAGGCTCCTGCTTGCTTAATATTCACCCTTACCCAGAAATCATCCCCCACTCACTCAAGCCTCAGCTCCCTCTCCCCTTCAGCCCTTCTTGCTCCTCTTCTTCCCTCCCTGCTTCCATCAGGGTCAGGAAACTCTCTGGTTCAGCATCTTCCAAGTGATTTATACCACCTCCAGCCTGGTAAACGATATGATAGTGGAGAGGATCCAGGACTGCAGGAAGCAGGTCTGCCCTGGCAAAGACAAGAGACAGAGGAAGAAACTGGATGGGAACTAGGGGGGCTCTTCCTTCACCTGGTGCCCCTCTTCTCCAAGTGTTGTGATTTATTTCTCTCCGGACCATCTCTGCAGGAACCAGGTCCATTACGGAAATTAAAATGAGCTATTGCCAGCAGCTGGCAAGATCAAACCCTCAGCACGCCTGTCCCCTCCGAGCAGAGATGGCAGACACCACAGGGCTTGCAGCCAAGTGCATGGGAGCAGATGCCAAAAGAAGCTCCTGCTCTGCACCCTGATGGGCCACCAGCTTTGGAGTCTGCTGGCTGAGAGGGCAAGCAGTATAACAGCCTGAAGCTGGACTCTGGCACAGCCTAGCTTCCAGGAGCAGCCAAGGGCAAGCACAGACCCCCCCATGCCATTACATGCAACCCTCAGCATGAGCACATCCAAGGAGTTAGAGAGACTTCAGGATGCTTCAACACTGAAGGACTGAGTTTGGGATGAGGGGGCAAGAAGAAAGCCCTTTACCTTCTCTCCACAGCTTCCCCTACTAGGGAAATATCCCTAGTATGAAGATGCCTGAATCAAGGAAAGATTCATCTCCCAGGATGAGTAACTATCACAGGAGGTTGGTGGCTGCAGGTACCGCTAGAAGATGTGACCAACCAAGAGATCCTTCCCTGAAAGAAAGGCTTCAGCTTCATACACACGCAGCCAGAGTGAGCCACAGGCACCGTAGAAGGGGCAGCTTGATGCTTCATGGACCTCAAACACAAGGTTATTATCATCCCCCAGAAAAATCTTTTTCTCTCCTATATCTCCAAATAACACAAAAGCATTCAATCCTGAAGAGGTTTACACTCCAAGCTGGTGACAACTCTGGAGAAAGCACAGAAATAAATCCCTGTAGGTACATATTAGAAGGGCTCAAAGCTAACTGCTCCCGAGCAAGATGAGCTCAGTCAGGCATTATTGACGGAAGAGAGAAATGCAACCCATGCTAGAAGGGGAGGTTTTCCAGGTGCTGCTCTCCTTTCCTAGACCCACGCAGCAGCGTGGAGCTCCCCAGAACAGCACTTCTCAACCTGCGACATTGAAGGCATCACAGAGAAGCCCAGGCACAGTTGCGAAGGCAAAACCTCACACCCATACAGCAGTACTTGTGCACGCAGCTGCTATAGGAGAAAGCAAATTTCTAAGCAGAGAAATCACAGAATCACTAAGGTTGGAAAG
>NW_010520939.1:0-18546 GCF_000687285.1 Phaethon lepturus
CCAGGACAGCAGCGTCCTGCCCTGTCCCCGCGCGGGTCCCCAGCCCCGCAGCCTCCCGGCGCACCCGCTGCTGCTCGCGCCTCCGCAACCCCCAAAAGCCGATTGCTGAACACACGGGGTTAATTTTATGAGAGAAGGATTTTTTTTAAGCCTAAAAAAACTGATGACATTAGAAAGCTCATCGTAAATTTTACATAAAGAGGTCTTGTCTCTTTATCATGTGTATAAATGTCACCCACTGAAAGACTGTTGTCACAAATGCCTCCCATGAGTGCCAGATCTGTCTGTAACATGGCGTATAAGATGCTTGTTCTTCTAGTGATGTGCACTTTTCGGCAATTATTAATTCCTTAAACATTTTAAATAGACCTTTTCAATTGAGCTTTCACCTCTTGAGGTCACTGCAGCAATCTCAGCCCGTGGGGCTCATAGTTCCCCTTTTAGCATTCATTTTCAAAGACGTATAAAACACGCAGACAAACCAAGAGTCAAAAGCAGACTCCTGAGGCTAAGATCTGTTTTTCCCAAAAACTCTTGCATATGTTAATATAACTCACTTTTACCAGGTTTCATGCATGAGACGAGGGACTCGCAAATATTTCTTATCTCAGGGAAAGCACAATAGTCAGGATTTTTCCCCTTTCAACTCTCAGCTACTCCTCTCCATGAGAGCATAGGCTGAAAAAACGATAAGAAGAGTATTCTAGCAGATCTATCCCTCTCTCTTCCTTTATTAAGAAAGTGGAAAAATAAAAAACCCATTACTTCCAAAACGGAGGCAGGCTTTTTGTGAGATAAGCCACTCCTCCACATCGTGTATTCCACCGAAGGGATTCATATTGGGCTCAGTATCTTCTAATGGTTTCATCAGTTAATATTAAATTGGTTTCAGATAGGAAAAAAAGAATTTTCCTTGCAGTGCACTAAATGATTTGCCTTTATATAGACTGCATAAACTACATTTCTGAAGAGGAACAAACAATTATTGTTCCATTTATATAAGTGACAGTGGATGGATTCTCACAGACTGACAGTCTGCATCCCATAGCGTTGGTATTTTGCTGTGGAGTTGACTTTCACTATTTGGTCATTTTCTTACACTACAAATGGAAAGACATTTCACAGTAAAAACACAAAGGATGGTGTTTTGTAGCAGAGAGCTCTGGAATTAAGGTGCTCCCATCCTCACGACAGCAAGATGGTCTCCATCCACACCTTCTGCTTCTGTCAGGGCTAGAATTGCCAACGTGTAAAAACCAGCAGTGTAACAATTTGGACAGTTAATGGGATAATGTGGCACATACTGTATGTGGGGTGACAGTCAGGTGTCCTCAGAGTCACTGTCAGGATCAGTTCTCACGCAGCCTAAAACCAGCTCTGATGCCCACCTAAGCCCTTGTGCCTGTCCCAAGGTTGGCCCTTTGCCTGGACAGAGAGCACATTGCCTGCCCATTTCCTCCAGCCCTCGCTGCCAGGGCTGCTCCCTCAGCTCTGGGGCCAGCCAGACTGAAATCAGGCCCCTCTGGTGCTTCTTCAGAGGGCAGCTGCGCTGCACAAACTGTAAAAGAAAGCGAGGAAGATCACTGCTTTCAGCACAAACTTGCCCCGAGCAAGCAAAGCTTTGCTCCCTCTTTATTGGCAAATGGAGCACCTGAAGTGACACCCAGGCTATCTCGACCACAAGCAAGCTTTACCACTGGCTTTACCGCTGCCAGCTATTGTTTTCCAGGGAAATGACATTTCATCACTGAAAACCGTAGGATGTTGCTGTCATAAGCCAATCACTACACAAGCTCTTTTAATTGCTCTCCTGCCTATGTTGAGTCCAAAAGGAGTCGTGAAACAAACTGGACCAAACGAAGAGCAGTGTGCTAACCACTGTACATTTCTGATTTTTACCACGCTGTGCAATAATTTTCGAGAAGTGCCAAAGCTTCCTGTTTCCACCAGCCTCAATTTTCTGTTCATCAGTGGAACCACCCTTTTTACTTTGTATCCAAAGGGAAATTACTAGATTTGGAACAACTCCCACCATGTTTGACCTTGAGCGATGACCTGAGGTTTACTGCAGGTTATTTGTTCAAACACTAGTTCTTGTTCAAAGGTTTTAGCATGTTCCAGCATCCCCTCTGGCTTTAATAGGAAAAAAAAAAATGAAAACAAAACCAAAACCCACCCCTTATGTGTGCAGATAGTAGTCTCTCAAACACATCCATGCACAACCTAGGAGCTGTCACTTTAGATTGCCACAAGCTGTTTTGCCATGAAAGTAATCTTTTCCCAGGCCTCTGCTTCCTCTCCCGCTTGCTACTGGCCACTACAAAAATAAGTCTGTTACACAAGAAAAAAAAAATCTTCTGTTCAGGATAAAGAATGAGAATCTTTTAGAAAGACTTTGGTATTTCCATGTCTGTGTGTTTTGGGTTTTCCTTGTGTTTTTTTTTTAAACTTATGAATGAGACCTACAGATTTGTTGAAAGTTCTGTTAGCCGTCATGGTGTGCTTCCAGAAGTACATCTCTTTTCTTTCTGCTATCGGAAAATGGCATAAATAGAATCTCTTGCTGCTGGCTCAAAAAAAAAAACCCCACAAAAAACCCCCACCTTCTTTCTATCCAGAAAAATCTTAGATCCCCTTACTGCCACTCGTAAGGGTCCCTGCAAAATACTGAGTAATAGGAATTACATGCATTCACATCTTTCTTTGTGGTAGTTTATTCCACAGCAGCTGAAATTTTCTATACATTTGTTGCTCCACTTTTAATGATTTGCTGTTAATGAGAGATTTTCAGTGAGCTGTAACTCATTCCTACTTCAGATCCATAGGAAACCTAAGAACTATAATTCCTATTAGGACTTTCAATCACACGTTCTACCTAACGTTGGGAAAACTTTTTATGTTGCTGCTAAACAATTATCCACAGCTCATTTGTTTCAACTTAGCAATGCATTTATAGAAAAAAAATCCATAAACTACATGAGTAAAAATCAATTATTTCCCTTTTTTACATAGCTGTTACTAATAACTATGAAAAAAAATCCCAGACATTAGCTTTTCCTTGTCCCAGCTACCAAGAACATTCCAACTGTCCAGCTTTCAAAAACAGTGCTCCCCAGTATTGAACCTTCTACAGTCACCCTCTTTCTTTGGAACTGTTTACATGGTTTCAATTTAGTTACCTTTTCCAATAGATTTGATCAAGTAAGTAAATATTTCTGGGCCAATACCAGTGCTCTGTGGGTATTATTACAAACACTGTTACACATCGAGTAGCCCAGCTTCTATGGGTGTTTAAAAGACCTTAAAAATCACCTACGTGCTGCCTGTATTTCCAAGCTTTGCCTTTAGCTGTCCCCAATTCCCCCCCACAAAGAGCTCTTTGGTGCCAGCAACAGGCACAACTACCTGTTCTCCTCTGCTGAGCCACTAACACCAGCTTCTGCCTGGAGCTCAAAGAGACAGTAACTCTGGACTGGTTTGGGGACATCTCTTTATTCCTGCTCTACTTTATAGCTTTCCTTATCATAAGACAATTTTTTCCACAGCACCATTATGTAAATGAACAGCTTCTCCTGAGGTTTTATCACTGTTTATTTGTTTTAAAGAGCATTCCCCTGATTCTTCAAAATTAGGCTGAAGGAAACCTGTAGCATCTTTTAATAATTAGTATTGTAGGAAGTAAACAGAATTCATAGCAAGCAGCTTCTGGCTCCCTTTCTGCAGCTGTCTTTAAACAAAATTTAAAAAAAAAAAAAAAAAGTCTAGTGTATGGCTGGCAGGAAAGACACACACTCTGTGCCAAGCTCCAGGCACTCTCCAGGTACCGTACAGCCCAGAAACTCTGACTGACACCCTCACACCCAGATGAGCTTCTAGCATTTGGCTCCTTGTCAATGCAAAGGTAACCTTGAAGTCCTCTTTTGCCATACCGGTACCTCAGAAAAACAATTTTCTGGAACTCTTGCAGCCAGTCCAGTGGAGTATTTTCTCTCCCTCCAGTTTTTGCTGTTACCAGATGTGCCTTGTCTAACCCATACTTAAAGTGTGGCTGTTAATCCCACAGCAAATCCTTGAGCCCAAATAGGTTTGCAGTACTTAAATCTTGTAATGCCACTGACCACTGTTATCACCCAAAACAATCTTTGTAATTGATGTGGAACTGGAATACATAAGCCTCCCAAGACATTATGCAGTATTTCAGCAAGGATCATCTAACATCTCTACACCAGGTCTCTGTAGTATCAATGCAGAAAAAGTCTCCTAAAAATTAAACACTTACCTGTTCTCTGATTCCACACGTAAGCGGACTTTTTTTTTCTGAAAGTCATCTGTCAACCCTCTTAGTCCTTGCTTTCCAGAACACCCATATTTTGCAGATAATCTGCTCCTGGCAGCTGCTGGTCACCTCTTCCATCAATCTTTCCAACTACCTGGAGGTATGACAGCCTGTTTTTTCAGTCTTACGAGGCTTTTGGAGGTTGTTGCCTCAACAAAGCCTCTGTCATCCCTGGGTCATTTGAGGAAAATTTCTAAGAATTGCTCTAATTCCTCTGCAGACAGCCTACAGCTCTTGAGTGAGGTTAGTCATCTCTATACCCATGAAAACTTCCATTACTTGTTCTCAGTTCTACATGCCGTTTCTGCTAAAAAGAGAAAATGACAATGAAGCTGCATGTCTATTTCAGGCATTTCTACTTGAAGCTTGGATACAGTAGTAATTTCTTTGCTCATATTCCCAAATCTCTTTCCAGAGAGTAATCTCTCAAAAAAAACCTTTCTTTTGGCTTCTCTGAGAGCCACATCACCAGTGTTTTTATTGCCGTCTGTTCCTTTCTAACACCTCCACTTCTACCAAATAAAAACCAGTCTCTGACATAGCTCTACCACACAGCTCAGCTTCTGTGCAGCATCTCACGTGGACAGTGTTAGCACAAGTAACTCAGTTATTTTACTGTAAAAGAGAACTGCTTTTTATCTTGACTGAAAGATACTCATAGCATCAACTCCCATAAAAATGTACCTTGCCTCTGTATACTACTACAGTTTAGTGATCAATCAGAGACCAACAAAATCATTTTGCGTTGATTTTTTTCTAAGTGCATCCCAAGAACAGTAAAGGTACATTGATTTTAGCACCTTCATGGTGCTAAATGGTGGCACTGATTTTGCTCTGCAACGTTCTCTGTGACTAGCACAAGTGTGAACTTGAGGTTATTTGCCCCCGTGGCACTATCATAAAAGGAATACCAGGCTGTTCTCCTGATGTAAAGCTCAGATCAAGCATCAGTCAACCATTCATTTTCTGCACAGGTGAAATTAGCTCCCTCAATTCTCTACATAAAGTTCAAGAAATATCCACCTAATTGCTTCAGTGCAGCAGTTACATGTGGCCAAAAGTGGCCCATAAAGGCCTGGAGAGTACCCTGCCTCCAACCAGCAGCTACCAAGAGCTGCTATAATACAGTGAGTTGGCATGTTACGTTCAGCTCAAGAAAACGGTGATCATTTGACTACTTCCCTTACAGATCAGTCTTCATTTCTTATTCACAGGAATCTAAAATGTGACAATAGGAAAAGAAGCACAAAGTAGAGTTATTGTTCTCATGCATAGATCTTTTGTATCGATTTTCATCCTAAAATGACTCTTTGCTTTCAAGTTATAATAGCCAACAATGCATACATATAATGAATCATAGATATTTGTAATGGGAAATACTAATATAATATTGACCCCAATTCCATGACCTAATGCAGGATACAAACAGATTACTTGTATGACATTAAGAAACACAAAGAAAATCAAAAGTGTAACGGTTGCTACCTTATTAGCATAAAACTAAAGCACCTGAATGCATAATTAACTGAAAATATTATGCAATTTATTTTTAGAGTCCAAAGAAATCCTTAAATTAATGTGTCTTTTAGGTAAATTTTTCTGTCACTCTTCAGAGTTCCCTTCACTGTAGGCTAATAGTTTGAGGTCAGAAAACACAAACTAATATTGATATAAAAGCCAATAGATGAAAAGAACACAGAATAACAACTGCAAAATGCTATTAGCATATTTACGTTTCAAGTTCCATTTATGTCTATAATTAAGCCTATAAAGAATTATAATTCTTGCATAAGATAATATGAAATTAAGTAAACATACAAAATATAAAATCAGAACAGAGTGCTGCCAGTGTTGCATGTGTTATGCACAAAGAGACAGGATGATAACGCTTACTACTACTATAAGATATATGAAAGTTGATTCCAGCAATTGCACTATTTCATAATATAAACAATTTCAGTCTCAAACTCTGGCAGAAATACAGTGTGTGCAACAGTTCATCATCCTATTTCAAATGAACTATAACATAATTATGTTTGTATTTTCACAGATAAAACTGAACAAATCAAGGGACACTAGGTTTTAAATCATCCGTGGGGTTTATTAAACTATTTTTAAAAGACACAATGTAAACACAATATTTTTCCACTATGAAGTTTCTTTGGGCTCGTTACAGCACTTCTGCATGTAATTTATACTAATCTCTGTGGATTTTGTGTGTCATTCACACAGAAATAAGAGACAAATAGAGTCTTACTATAGGAAAATGAGCTAGAACTACAAAACGACAAAAATTAGCCTTATTCACAAAACAATCAAATCTACTTTCAATTTTTTTTAATTGATTATGTCAAGGATTTTCATCTATGAGTTGTAACAGTGTCTTGTCCTCCCTGCAACAGCAAATAACGAACGGGGGGGTGGAGGGCAGGATTATAATCTTAATGAGACTGAATAAGTAAAAAAAACAGATTAATTCCGAATACTGACAATGTCCTCCATTAAAAGTATTTCCCTCCCCTGGAACTTGGCATTACTTCCACTGAAGTCACGCTATCCTCCTGAATGGTAGGCTACTTCACAGTATGTGCTGCATATACAGGTTTCTTTCCAAGAGATGATAATAAAAACCCTTATATTTAAGTAGTACATATTAATGCTATAAATAATGCCTTAAAAGATCAATGCAGAAAAGAAGGGAGTTTTATTCCGGCTCCTCCCTCCACCAAGACAGAGATGGTTTTATCTACAGGCCTTGATCACAAAGGCGGTCAGTTAATGATTGGAAAAAACAAAACTGTAGAAAGATTAATTTCTTGCAGAATCAAGTAATCTAATCTGTTAGCACTCTCATGTCCTCGTTTCCACCGACATCACTACTCTGCCATAGCAGTACCATACATATGTAGCAAGACCTCATGTTACATGTAATAGTAAAAATTATCTGGATTGCCCTTTTGGTTACTTCTGTTTACACTTGCTGCACAAAGGGCAATAAGACAGAAGTGCTCCTCAGATGACCAGGCTATCCTTGTACCGCAGAAAATGCCAACGTAAGACACTCATGAATCATATGAAAGGAGCAGAAAAAGTGAATGTGTGCCTTCTGCTAACAAACCTGCCCACCACAGGCAATGCCATCTCTTCTAGATTCATTCAACCATGGTTTCGCACACGCTTCTGCGGATCGAGCACATCTCTTCTGGATTAGAATGGATGCTTTGGATGCGATGTATTCATGTAAAAACAACGGTGCAAAAAGGGATGATGTTGGGTTTAGGGTTTTGCTCCTATTTCTATGTATCCTTCTTTCTTTCTTAACTTCTTTCTTTTTTCATTTTTTGCTTTCTTCACACTTAACAAGCCAACGGATTCCGAAAGACCAATCAAACCTCAGTTTTGTCCTAAAAATTTGATTCTTCAAGTAGTCAGTCCTATTGCAACAGCTTTCATTTTAGCCTGATTTTCAAAGGAAACTATGGTTATGCAGCTGTGCTGTCCATACAGAAGCACACATATTTATACTACAAAATTCTTCTAGAACTTTTGAATTCAACTCATTTTAAAACCAAGTTCCTACAACTTTGATGAGAACAGGTAGCAGACAGAAGGAAAATGCTATTGATACTTTAATGATTTACGCAGAGACCATAATCAATGTCAAGCACTGGAGAGCTCACCAGGGAAAGCATTGTCATGAATGCCTCTTCTGCAAGAAGATTCATGTGAGCAATTGTTTAGACACAAGAAAGTTGGAAGTGAGACTTTACTAACCATGCTCTTCAAAGAATTATTTATAATACAATATGCACAAGAAAGCTAGCTTCTTATTTGTTCGACCATTTTTTCTTTGTGGATTTCTTTTTCCTTGCAATTGTATTTTCTGTTTCAGATAGCTATATACACTTCACTAACTTTTTAGACACAGATATGTATTCTCTTACTATTCTCAGGCATTTTGACTTCATTTCTCTGCATTTTGTTCTTCTGTGTCGGCAGAACATGCACCACAGTATGCATTTCGATGACTTTTGTGCCCCAGGGGCTCACAGGCTTGCCCATCTCTTTTTACAATAAATGTAAACAAACCATCAGTTAACAGACAGCTGCAATATCCTTCCAAAAGAACAACCTTTAAAAATACTGTTTACTTGTCTGAACACAAGATATCCTCCTACCCTTCAAAATAAGCGACTGATTGATGGGTAGGCAAAAGCATTTGCTTTGACAGAATCCGACTGACATCAGTTTTCATGTTCTTTGCTGTCTGAACAGTATCAAGCTGATCAGAGTTGTAATTCTGAAGCACATCAAACCAAGCAAAAAAACTGCCGTTCTTTCCTACACTGGACTTGTGGATTTGTTCAACATAAATTAGTGAGTAACAAATTCAACTATGACAAAAATCCATTGTATAAACTGCTTTTTACAACTCCTGAAATAAAGTAATAATCTAGCTTCTTACAGCTTCATTTGGCAAGAAGATGAGATCAGAAAAGAGCTGCAAGTTAACCCAACCGTCATTTGTTCTTTAACTTTTTTTACTTTTTTAAATTGGCTGTTGCAGAACGCTAGCTCTGACCAAACAGTTAACCAAGAAGGCATCAGGCAATAATATTCAAGAAAATTAAGTTTATATCCAAGTGCAACTGGCAACCACTGACCCTACAAATGACCTTTCTTATGCAGCTAATTACAGTAGCTTTTATAGTAGGGAGGAAAAATTTGGAGAGTCTGCATCTAATCTTGGAAGAAAGATGAGCACAACAACTTTATGCCTCAGTTATTTTTGCAGCCACACACAATTCGAGATCACATGACTAGGTACACTATTCAGCCCAGTTCCCAAAATCAACAGAAAAAAATATACACCTGATTTACATGCATGTTGGGTAAGGCCCTGGCTAGACTTTAATGGCCAAGATTGTGATACAGGTTGTGCTGAAGAACCTTACTATTTTTTTTTACAGAAAAGTAGAGCATTTTAAAGATCTGGCTGAGGACATAAAATCCATCTGGCAAAACTTTCCAACATATCAGAGAGATACTGATCACGTTTTCTTATGCTGTACATGCATAGGGCTTTCCTTGGTTTTGATACTTATCAGATCTATCGCATAGTGTAAGAGGAAAACCTCTAAACCTCTGCATCTTTTCAAGACTTTATACTCCATCAATACACAATTTTTCAACATAGGTATTTTAAATGGGAATAGCCTAATTCTGAAAACTATAATTTAAAATACATGTTATTTTAATATTTTAAAGATACTTATGTTTTATTCTTCTCTACAAAAGTAAAAATTCATTTCCACATACACTTAAAATAATAGAAAATTAGGTTTCCTTTCTCTCAGAAAGCCATTTCAAATTAATATAGAACAGATTTGTAAAACCTGCTTAACCCAGTCTGTTTTCTGCTGTGCCTGAAGTACTATATGTGCTACACATGAAAAACTCATTAAGAAGAGCTTCTGCTACCGTCCCGTTAAATAAGCCTCAGTGCATAAAATAACATGCGACATACGTATTTGAGACACTCTGTATTAGGAAAATTACCAAACTCCGTAAACACTGAAGAAGCCCTCCCATAGTCTACAACCTTTCGTGCATTTGATACCTGAAATAGTAAAACCTAAAAATCTTGCTAGTTTGCTTCAGTTGCTTTTCTAGTATACAGAAAGAAAGAGGTATGATCCCATGGTCTGAGTATGAAAATGGCAATCAAAATATCTTACCTAATGATTCCCCAAACCACACTACAGGAATTAACCAAATTGTACCAGCCTTCCCCCAGCACAACAGAGAGAACTTAATTTACACTGAATTGATCAAATCTATTCATCTAACAAAGAATACATGAGACATTTGGCTGCTAGGAGTGATTTTTAGAGAGCAGTAAAGCACACATTTAGCTACATGCTAAAACCAATTGAAATGGCATTCCTAGTTACTGAGAAACTCATTACTTCAAAATTTCTACTACTGGACAACTTATCTGTCTTGCTAGAGAATGGTACCAGGTAGAATAGAAACCAAAGGACATTAATAATTATAAGAAATAAGCATCCAACTCTCCCTAGGCAAACAGAACTTCCACTATTTAATTCACAAAAATAATATATATAATTTGCAACATCATACTGAAGTAAAACACAGACTCGTGATGAAAAAATGTATAAGCTGGCCAAGGCCACTGACCAATAAAAAAAAAATGCTAAAGGAAGGGAAATTTTAATAGGGAGTTATAACTTACCAGCTTCTAAAATGACAGAAGACTCGACAGAAGTCTTGAAAGACAGAAGACTGAAGTCTGTATATATATCGCTCTGACAGTTTAATTGAATCAAGATATCTAAAGAGGCACAGACAGTAAAACCAGATAAAGTGCAAAAAGGAATCTGTAAACTATCACAGAAAATACTACAGTAGGCTTTACCTTAGCTTTTTAAACAATTTAAATACTCCACTTGGATTTTTTTTACACATTTTAGAATACAAACTAACATTCAAAAAGATACTTCTAAGTTTTTTCAGGCCCCAAGTCACATGAACGTTTTCTTTAAATCAGTAGTATTTACAGTCAAATAAATGGAGAAGTTAGCAGATGAACACCTAAGGGATAGTAAGTATATGCTGTCCTCACGTATTCAAATCTGTGTGTGCTATGCTTTTTAAGGAAATATCTTCATATAAGCTTTCAAAGCAAAATTAACCATGCTTCCTAGCAGGCTATTATGAAAAATCACCACCCCGAGAGATAAAAACCAAAACATTGAAAAGAAGGGATTGCAAAATACAGTCAAACTAGAAGACTATTATTTTAACATGATTTCTTCCCAATCTCTCATGCTTTCAAGCAATTAATACAATTAACTCCACATTCCTTGGAAAAAGTTATCAATATATACATGTCAAAACTTTATCAATTCTTAATGTATGAATTGCCGCCTTCTTGCAAGAGGATGGCTACTTCTGGCATTTTTTGCAGAAAAGCTTTAACAGTGTTTGCCAAGTTAGTCCTTTTATCTTCCATCAGCATCTGCAGTCAGCTACTGCTTTGGTCAAAGAGTCCAGTGTTTTCTTTATTTTAAGAGGGGAGGCACAAACTCAGAGAAAAGAGTTGTAAGTCCTGCAGTTTCAAATTCCTTTTGTAGCTCATCCAGTGTTGAATATTCTTTGACTTCAAACATCTGAAACCTACATTGTAAAAGGGAAACTCGTGAATATGCCTAGATTTGTCAGAGTGTAATTATCGATTGTTACTTTTCTATCCACAACAGTACTAAATTATACCTTTTATGCTGTGACTGTACTTTTGTCTCACACAGTACACTAACGATTTTCTCTTTGCATTTCTTTCCGCTTGAGTCCACATCTACCTTAGAAGTTTTCTGAAGAATCAAGTACTCCTAAATGACAAGAGAGAACAAAATATTAAATGTCACCTACTATCTTTGAAGTTTTGCAAAATGCAAAAATCCATACAAAACATACAGATTTTTTACAGAACATAGCAATCCATCCCAAAAAGTGCATGACTGTTTCTATTCATCATCTTCAAGTTAAGCAGAGTCTTAAGTGATCCAGAGAACATGAGTTTGAAAAGTCAAAACATTCTTCTCCAATATAACCACAAAAACCTGCCTAATGCAGTGGGAGTTCATAAGTACAGGCAGGAAGTTCAAGGCCTAGGCATACAGTAGGAGCACCACATGGTCTAAGTCAAGGAAAGAGGCAGGAATGAGCTAGAAATATGTGTTATTAATTTCTCATCACAAATTTTTTGTTTTCTGGGGTGTTTGGGAAATACAGAACCTAGGCATATTACAGTCAGGAAACACAGGGAATACAGAGGTGTAATTACAGTGGGAAACAAAGCAATACAGGCCACAGGTCTACAGGTATCATTGGTTTCCTTCTCATAGAATAACTTCTTTTTCTTAAATACAGAATAAAGTTGTTGGGCCTTCCTGGTCTCCTAATGATCAATCTGCTTCCAAAATTGTTAATCTTAGGAAAACACACACAAAATATTCAGACACATAGGTTTCAGTGGTAAATCGATAGAACTAGTCAACATTCATTGTTCCTGCACCTTAATGTTGCTCCTGTCACCCTGAAGAAGAATCAATATTATCTTGCCCATGAACATCAGTCTTCCAGTCAGCCCTAGATCTGAAGTCCATTTTTCCACAGTTTTGACGTATTTTGCCCTTGCTCTCATGTGATCTAAATGCAAAAGGAGCATCCATATACCATCCTCTGTTCTTGTTCCTTTTGACAAAGTAGTGTTTTCATTGCAAACTGTTGCCGGTTGCTTAATGACATATTTAAGATGCTGCTGTATCCAAAGAATCAGATCGTGTACCATAGGTTCAGAAAGATGCTGCTTTGCTTGTTCAAGTAATTTATCTTTCACATCCATACATTGGGCCCTTGTAAGCTGGTCTGAGTTAACAGAAATATCTGGCAGAGTTGATGGATAATTGATTGGTAAATGAAATAACAGCTTTAAAAGTACATCTGTATCCGGCAGTTGTTTCACATTGATTTGAATTCGAAATGTGATTCCATGCGTCTCTGGAAAGTATAAAAAAATAAACATTAATAGTTTGCTTAAGTTGAAATACAGACATGTTATTAAGTCATGTTATTTTCTTTAACAATTCAACTCAAATGACTGCCATTCTATATAAAATAAGGGGTGTGGAGTTTTTTGCAGGCTGGCAGGTTGCAACGAATGGCTCAAGCTCTACTTGTAGGGAATCCTGAAATGAAACACTTCCATATCGTACTAGAAGGAAAGTTATTAACACATCCTAAAAAGCGTTCACACCTTTTGGCCCTTACAGAGTCTAGACAAGTCAGTAATAAAGAACTGTCTCTCAGAAACATGCAAGGCACCTTCTACAGCTCAATAGCAGCAGTATGGTCAACTGAAAATTGAGACTTTTCTGGATGGACTCAGCACTGCCCTAATTTTGTCCCTAGAGAAACCTGTAGGACTTCTACCATCTATATCAGCACAAGGCAAACAGACTTGTCCTGAGTATTTTTTTGAAACAATAAAATATTTTTTGAGACAAAAGCAGTTCTACACTGAAGAGAGATTTAGAAAGAAAAAAGTCAAATTCTTTGTCTCTTACAACTTTCAGAGAAACTATGCTTAACTCTTTTCTGCCAACTTCTCTACAACAGTTGGATTGTCATAATTAGAACATGCCTGTTGTACATCTGACCCTAGATACTACAGACATACATATATATATACACACACATACTTATATAAAAATACGTGTATATATACTTGCATATCTACTCAAAATCTGTTGTTGGTCTACATCAGAACAGAATTATTTTCAGAGCGAAAAGAACACACACAGAACATAGCAGGAAGGGCAAAAGACCACATCCTCCTGATAAATCATATAATCAAAGATGCTGAATATGAAAGTTATGTGCAGCAATACCTGCAATAAAACCTTCTTGACTAAAACATGTTTCACAGAAAAACAACACAAAACTTCATGAAGCAAAAAGTGGGGACAAAGACCTAACCTACTTTTTGCTCCTCTGCAATGAAGAAAGAGGGTATCAGATAAAAGATGATCTTCTTCAGATGTTCTCTGCTTCACCCCTTTGATGCATTCTAAACACTTCACCCCATTTCTTTAAAAAATTGCTAAAATGTCAGGTTGATTCATTCTATGAGGGCAGGAGAAGCCAGATTTGAAAGTCAGATTAGAGTTTCAGAGGATCTCTTTTGAAGTGACTTGCCACCTTCTCCCCCTACCTTATCTTACCTTCCTTTACATGACAGTCAGTTGAATTATGTTTGATTATGTTTGATTGCTGACGCCACTAATCAACCTCAGTGCTCTCTACAATTTTATACTTGAACCCTACTAAATAAGTGAAAGAACCTAAACGTAGCTTGGAAAGACAGAAGCACTTTAGAGAGCTTAGCCAAGGGCTGTTTCCAAACCTCCTTGCTAGGTCATACAAAGAACTCTCTAGGTGAGAGCAGTCACAAAATAAAATAAGCAAACTCTCCAAACCAAATCAAACTCTAGCATTACTATGAAGAAGTCTCCAATCATCTACACACCATCGCTACCTAAATGGAATCAAATCCAGTGCTGAAAGTAGTGGACGCAAATACAGTGAAATTGCACCCAACCATTCGCATACCCACAGACACTACCTGTCAAAGCCTCATGCCCTGCCCACAGGACTTGGTCTCCAGTCTTCTAAGACCCTATGAGGTTCCAGACTATTTTTAATACACATTTATTCCTCAGAAATGCACCAGCCTTGGAAAAGACTCTACTTTCTACTGTGTCCATCCGGTAGCTTGAGGCCCTCGCTCACAGGCAGTAGCTACACAGGATGACTTCAAGCCTTCCCATTCCAATCTGTGTCTTCTGCTGCCCTGCCCACTACGCTAGGCTTGGTACATACAACCATGCACACAGGAAGAAAAGCCTGCTCTGCACCTCCTGGGACCCCCAGCACCCTCTGGACTGCCACAGAGGGTCTTGGCACACACCTGAGCATCAGACAGCACACAGACAGTGACTGACGACCCACCTCCTTCCAGCTGCCCCTTACACAGGGCAGCCACACCAGGTACACAGCTGCCTGAAAGCAAGCTGCATTTGGCTGAACAGTATTAACATTATTATATTACTGCCCGTGAATTACTTTATTTTAAACTATGTTGCCAATAAATTTTAAAATGCATAGCCTATAAATGACTTGAAGAATACTACTCTATTGCCAGCTTAATAACAGTAACAGAAAAACACATTACCTTTCTGATAATCCTCCTAGGATTTTTTCACTAGCTTGTCATAACAGATCTCACCAACTTAGAAGTAACTGAGGGATAAACAGATAGGCCAACCTTGCCCCTTTGGCAAGGCCCTCCTGCTGCAGTGATCATATTCTTAAGACTGCAACAATCTCACACCTTTCCCTGTGATGATGAACTAATCCGAAGGAAGCAGCGCAGCCTCGCATCCCAAGGTGTATCACCCTGAGCCATTGCGAAAAGCCCAGCTGTGCTCATTTACATCTGCTTCAGACTTACTTTTAAAAAGGAGAATTGGTTCGAAACGTTTGTCAGGCTACAGTGTCTAAAGTTTATTTAAACGTTCCAGCATCCACCTTCTGCACCAGCATTGCAGACAGCTGGCAGAACAAAGAGCAACCACCATCACCCTGCATAACGAGGCTCTAAAGAAATACTTCCTTTGTTTGCACACACTACAAGGTCTGAGTTAGTCTTCACAGCAAAATGGTGATTATTTCTGATATAAAAGGTTGGGTATGACTGTTCTGCTGGCATTTAATGTGCTAATAAGACTAAATTCAATACATTTTAACTCATTTTCCCCGATAGATGCATGCTTATCAGTATATTTAGCTCTAGCATACTTCAGGTTTTCTCTTATGTTCCACATCAACCAGACAGATATCCCCCTCCTCTCCTGCCCAAAGGCATTTTATGCAGCACATGCAGTCTATTTTTAAATTCAGAAAATGGCACCTACTAACGTACAAGCTTAGAATATATAAATATATTTTTATAGCAAGCTTGGTGAGCAAACCAGAAGAGAACAGATTAACAAGTAAATTATGGATTTCTATCTGTAACACTAATCTTTGTAGATAGATATGTAAGGTAAAAAAAGATATGCCGTAATTAGTTTACTTAAATTCATCAACACATTGGTTTTGACAAAAACATATTTTACATTCTGAATACTTCATTGTTATGTTCCAGAAAGCCAAATTTTTTTAGCATACCAAGAGAACTGCAAAAGCATTTTCTTACATTCCTCCATAAATCCCCAATGGCCTCCTTTTTGATCCTGTGGATCTACAAAAAAATCATTCTTAATGTATTAGAGATAGCATAACATAGTAGTCTTACTGGAAGTTACTTATGTGCACTCTTTGTCAATGACAGTTTATATGGTTTGAAGAGGTAGAGCAAGCATAAACTAATGAATACAGCAGAAGTTAACTGGACACAAACTAAAGGATTTTGTACCTCCGATGCAAAAAAGTGAATTCCCAAAGTAAGAAAACCACCAATAATCATTGTTGTAAATAAGCTTTTCAATTCCAGCAGAAAATGACAGAAATCAACCAGATATGCACGATCCTAACATATCAGGAACACAGCCTGGCTAAAGGCCCTGAAAGGTTGCATAACATCAATACAAATATAATAGCCTGTTCCCATTGTGCACTTGTGGCACTACACTTTATGTTCCAGGAAGGTTTCTAAGCCTTTCACATTCTGGGAACTTATAAGCACAAAATCATTTTTCTGTATATGAAGCACAAAGAAGAATGTGCATATATTTCTCTAATGGATTTGGAGGAACAGACATGCATATGTAATGTTCAGATATGTCCACATTTAAAAAAAAAAAAAAAGTTAAATCTGGATACTGTGTTTTCAAACTATGCCTGAAATAACATTCCTGAACTTTTTGACTTTAAGAAAATGAAACTCAGTTGAAACATTTTATCAACTGTATTTTCTAAATACCAATAAAAAAAAATAAAATGGCAGAATTACCTGCCCACAGTGGAGCAGGAGGTGTGTCATGCAGATCTAGACAGAAAACAATTCTGCTTTTAGATTACCACAGTTAATTGTGCTCCACGCAGCCATTAATGTCTTCATCCCTCTGAGGCTGTCCACATGCAAAGTCCTCTTTTCAAATAATCACTTGCTGTTCTGTGTGAATCTGTTTCTACAACTATTTTCAAATAAAAGTTTGAGGTTTATGCAGTTAGTTGCTTAGTAACTTTTTAGTTACAGTGAGACACTCGAGAGCAGCCACACATAATTTCACACCAAAGCAGCAAAAAGTTATTTTCAGAGAATCACAGATCAGTTGTGGTTGGCAGGGACCTCTGGAGGTCATCTTCCAACCTCCTCGCTCAAGCAGGGCTACCTACAGCAGGCTGCCCAGATGGCTTTTGAATATCTCCAAGGATGGTGACTCTACAACCTCTCTGGACAACCTGTTCTGCTGCTCAGTCACACGCACAGTAAAAAAGTGTTTCCTTATCAATTCAAGTTATTTTGGCCTGAATACACAGGCAGACAAAAATCTGACAGCAGGGCACTGGATCCATCTTTAACAGGGACTTAAATACAGTCCAACCAGCAGGAAGCTGCTTGCTGGCTGTTGCTCCATTGGGGAGCTGGGCAGTATGCTGCAATAGCTCCCAGGACACCAGGGAACAGTAAGTGATACAGAATATAGGCGTATTTTTTGTGTGTGTGTGTGTTGTCACATCTGTGGTAGTCACTAATCAAAATTTACTTACGCTCTGGACGTGAACAGGCATGCACCACTTGCATGGCCCACCTGACACTTTAAGACTGATAGTAACTGCTGTTGTACAGTGGAACTACTGAGATTTATTCTCCCTTGCTGAAAGGGCATCTTCACAGCACTGTGACGACACAAACTGATAAAAGGCATCTCTTAAAATTTCATTCTCATCAGAGGCCACCATAGCTGGTGCCAAAAACATGGAGTAAGGGTGTCTACTCTGTGTTCCTAGCCTTCAGCAACCAGCAGATGATGGGAGCAAGCACTACCAATCTTCTCACCTTCCTACCTACAGCAAACATGGAAGATCAGCCTTAGCACCCTGTAAAACCTACAGCCATACGAGTATTGCTGAAGCCAGAGAACATACAGCACATCGTAAGGCCCGAATTATTACCCTACCCCCATAAAAACACAGAGATGACACCAGGCTTCTTATGCATAGCAGCTGCACCCCTATTAAATACTACAGGATAAACACCTGGTCTTGTTACACGTGTGAGATGCAGCTGCTTATTTACCTAAACAGCAGCCAGCCTGTTCCCACTGCTGCCCTTCACCCACCGCAAGTTTCCGCACCCACCGCAAACGGCGGGAATGAAGAAAGTCCCTCGTGACACGCGAGCAGGACGCGCTAGGCTTTGTCCCCCGCAAAGAGGCCGCCAGCAAAGACACGCAGCAAGACAGGCACAGGCGAGGAGTCGCCCATCTCCGGCGCTGCCGCTAATAGCAAGCGATTAAGCCGTTGCTGCCCGGCGCCCCGAGGCCGCACCCCTTGCCGGGGCTGGGAGAGCCTCCCCCCCGGGAGCGGCCCTGGAGCACCTCCTCTCGGGGCCGGGCGGG
>NW_010520940.1:0-14098 GCF_000687285.1 Phaethon lepturus
AGGACTGGTCCACGCACACCAAATGAGATGATACGTGGATCTCATCTCTTAGGTCAAAAGGAGGCTGAGAGTCTGAGAATCAGCTGCAGATTTTGGGAAGAGGGGAGGAGAGAGGCCGGCAGCTATGCTGAATAAAGCACATGCATGACACACATGAAATACAGACGTGAGCTCTTCTCACCATGGTAAAAGACTGATTGAGATGTTCCTTTCCACTTGACATCTTAGAAGGGAGAAATATTTACTTCATTCTTTCCAACACAACATAGGAAGGTAATAAGGAAGGCAGGGATCAAGCATAGTTGATGGCAGAAGCATCATACTGAGGTGTAAGTAAATAACAATTTCTCTTTTATAGTTTAGCCTCAGTTCTGCAAGGATGCACACATGTATACTGTTCCATTGACATGACTACATAAATGCAATGAAACCAATTATGTCTTCCTTGCACTGGTTATTCTCACGCTAACTTCCTCCTCTGTACTGTCTGTCAGGCTCCTGTCTTCCCTTCCTTGAAAGAGTTCTTCCAAAAATAGATACACAATTCTCTTCTACATTGAAGCAATAAAAAATATGGCAGATGAACTAAAGAAACTAAACCCGTATGATGACAACATATGTGATAACCATCATTTATCAATCTCTCTGCAGCTTGCTGCTTCATTCCACCCTTTAACCTGCTTACCTATGGCACTTACTTAGGTTGTGACTTCTTAAAGGAAGAGTTTTATGTCTTTTTATATATTATCATACTACAGGCACTGTGGAAACACAGCTGATTAATACTTCTTACATATGTTATCTCATGTGCTAAGAAACCTCCAACATTTTCAAAAAGGTTTACTTCCTCACTTACAAATCTCAGAGAAGTTTATCTGTGCCTGCTACTTCACAGATCTGAATTGCAATGTACTCTGCCTTGGGTTTTGTTTGTGGGGTTTTTTTTAACTTGTTCATTGCCATAAAATTATTTCTGCCTCATGCCTGTTCCCATCTGATGTTCAGACCGAGTTGTCCTAAAGTTGGTTGGGCATCATTGTTGTAGATTACCTAATATTTCATCAGGGGATGAAGCACTGAATATCTCTTACAGAAGTTAATGGAACAAAATCTGTTTAATTAAATTGTAACTGAGAATTCAGCAGAACAAGTGCTGCATCATTCAGGTTGTAAACAGAATGCTGCTTCTAGCCACCTTTATAAAACAGGCTGCTAAGCGCACTGTTTTTCCTGGACCTCCTTCTAAAGCTTCTCATTGACTTAAATAGGCCAGCCCAGTATGTGCTGCTTTTTTATGAGTCCATATGGAGTAATTTTTGTTAAGAAACTAGCTCCTAAAGTACCTGTAAAGCAATGCCCCTTCCCGTGCTTCAGTAATGCTAAACCAGCTGCTCTGCCTCCTAGCTGAATGTGTGGGGACAAGGACCATCGTCATAACAATGCTACCTGCTGAATCTGACTCACTGCAGCTCCTGCTGGGAGAAGTAATAAAATGTACATTCCTCTGTGCCAGCAAGATCTGCCACAATACAGGGAGGATTCACTTCCAAGTTCAGATTTTCTAGTTGTAATTTTCCTCCCTCACTCTTCTTGTATTTTTTAAGTACTGCGGGAGAACTTTAGATTATGGTGTCTGAGGAGACTACCTGCGGAAGCTGAAAAAGTCTGAGATCTATATTCGTGCTTTCAGGAGTATTTCTTGATGGGAGTGTTGTATTCTCTGCACCACAGGAAAGAGAAAACAAGGCCAAGTACATCTAGCTCTACAGCACAATTGAGAGCGGTGTGAACAAACCCCTGTCTGCAGCACGCTTTTACCTGATGAACGTTCAGGATACAGACACTGACAGTCTTGGTAGAAATAGCTGTGGGGGAAAATTACCTGAAACGTTACCATTTACCTTACAACTGCAACTTTGTGTCTTGAAACATTGACATTCCATCTGTAATTTAATCTCTGTTATTAATGAATTGTGGAAACAGGGCACTTTCCCTAGACCTTCAGACTGTGTATGGAGTCTGTCAGTGAATAACAACACTAAACACCCATGTAGTCTTTTAGACACTCTAAAAAGAAATAGCTGTACATACAAAAATAGATATGCAGCTCTTTTTCAAATTTGTAACATATAGTAACCGTCTAGATACTGTCCTGGGCAACCAGAACTAGGTGGTCCTGCTTGAGCAAGGAGGTTGGACAAGATGACATCCAGAGGTCCTTTCCAACCTCAACCAGTTTGTGATTCTGTGGGTATGTTAATTGTCTTTCTTTAACTCATTCGTATTACACAATGTCTTTTGAAATCATTCATCTGTCGTGGTCAACAAAGGTCACTGTTTTAAAAGACTTCTTTAGTAAATATCCTAAAGGAGCTTTTCAAATAATTATAATTAAATTCTGCACCTTTGTCTTCTGCTGTACTGAGTGATATTTTGTCCAACCCAAACTTTTCTATGATTCTATAAACCTACAGAAGATCTTATAAGGACTTAAGGATGACAGTGTTAGATTCAGGAGAATCGCTGTATATTAAAAATGTAATCAGATGTACAGATAATAGTAGGCACTGAAAGGAAAGATTTTATAAAACTATTTCAATTTCATGTCATGTACAGTGGATTGAACAAGAAGCTCTGTTCTACTCTGGGAGGATTTAAATGCCACCTTATTTAGTTTGAGAATAAAGAGATTTGTTATCTGTTCTGTGTACACAGAAGATGCAGCAGAATGGATTTGTTGCGCACAAATCATGGCTACGGTAGTGCTGAGAACAGTGTAGATAAAGGGGTTAGTATGGCTACAGGCAAACAGTGATTATTTATGGACTTCAACATGCTTTTTGTGCATTGCTAGAATGAACAATGATTAGATCTGAACCCTACAAAGAGTTTTAGGGGCTTGGTGGAACAGGTACAGTTAATCTGTGTTTGGTTGCTAAACTGACTTAATAATAAGAAAGTCATGTAGGTGTGTGTTTTACCCTTCTTTAACTCAAATTACATTAAACATTATGTAACAGTCAAATAGTAGAATTAGATTTACGAATACCTCAAGCAGATATTCAAGACTGGTCGCATCTGTTGCTTATGGAGAGTGAGACATGACATGCAAGACTTCTTTTCCTAAGAACTGTGCTATAGGTATTCTGATCACAGATAACTCTTTGCAGAACACCATTTCAAATCTTCTATCTTTGAGAATTTACAAATGAACACGAGGATTATATGACATTATTGATTGTATTTTTCAGAAGTTTTTGAGTCAGTTGATTCTTTCTTAACATACTAATTTAATCACACACTAGTGAATTTGTTCTTTTACCAGTATGCAAATTAATTACCACGATATTGGATATTATGAAGCCTACTAGCTACATACTGGTAGGATGCAGACAGTATGTAGTTACATGACATTAGCCAATAATCACATGAATGTATCATTATTAGCTCACCTTGTGAGATTCCACCTTAGTAATGAATATCTTAAAGAACTGCTGGTAATTGTTCTTATATCTGAAATCGTGACCTGTTTTCAAAGCAATTTAATGTCATAATAGTTCAACAATGAAATACATGCTTTTAGACATTATAGCCAGCCACAGCATTTACAGCTGTGCAAGCAAAACCAATATGTACAATCAGCTCTTACACTTTAAAATAAAGGGGAACCTGCAGATACCAAGAAAATACAGCATTATCAGTGGTTCAGTACAGTATGGGGTTTGAAGTAACAAGTATTTTATGATTCATTACTGCAATTACACAGTACTATTCTTAATGTAATGTAGTAGTTGTTATAATTATGTAAGAATATATCCTATGACATAACACAATAAATGTTGAACTGATCTGTGCAGGATGATGCTGAGTATGTAGACTCAATCCATTTTTATGGTGGTGTCATCCAGTATAAAGACAGAACAAGCCAGAGATCCTTCAGAGGCTATAAAAGTGCTCTTTTTTTCCATATTTTTAAAATTAAGGGCAAAATCCTGGCCTCCACTGAGGTTAACGTCAATTTTACCAAGGGAAGCAAGATTTAATTTCAAATGTAGAAAGCAGGAAACTTTTCAGCATGCTCCCCTTTGTCTCAGTTTTCTTCACTGGCACAAGTTTTTCTGAATTAAGTCCTAGAATGACTTATGTGCTGACAAATAGTCGAGACAAATAATCTTTTTGCTATACTTTGAAAGTGTTTAGCTTATATTAGATCTCTAAAATGGATTGCATTTTTTATCTCCTCTCCTTTTTTGCCTTTCCCCTGTGTATGATATCCATCAAAAAAGTTTGGGGATCAGTCATCCCAAACGTTCTACTACTCAAGAGTATTTGATTACCACTACGTCTGCCCACTGAGATCAGAAATGAGCCACACATCTTAATGCCCTTTAGGTGTTTGTAGCAATATGTTCATCAGTGTGTAGGTTTTATAGTAACAAGCTCACTGGGGAGAGAGGTATCTTTATGATACTGCATAACCAGTCGTCAGGACAGGGGGATGAGTAACTTTTACCTGTCAGTGGGACAAGCCGTGGTTTATAGATCAGTTAAGTGCAGGATCTGACACTTCTGCCAAAGTAACATTTACATTACCAAAGAGGGAAGTTTTAGCACTCTTGCTAAAGTATAATCAAATAAGTGAAAGGTATTTAGGACTATCACACTATTTAGGAAAGTGTGATTGAATCTGCACTCCTCAAGGACCCCGAGAAATAGATTGCTATAAAAGCTAACATACTTTACCAGCAAAGGTTCTCTCTGAGGAATGCAACCTGAGACATAAAGCACATGAAAAGACAAAATTCCTGATGAAGTAGGTCAAGAAAATGTATGCCACTGAGTAAACCAGTGGCATATAGCAACATTTTTTTAGGTTTGGTGGTTTTATAAGAAAATTAAGTGAAAGATTTTGGGTTTTTGCACTGACCTTTCTATTTTTAAAAATGTCCATATGTTACATGTAAATATTTTTAATTTTTAAGGTTGATTTTAAATACCTGGCTGTATAAAGGCATTTTTTTATATTTTTCATCCAAGAGTATGACAAGTCTAGAGAACAAAGGCAATGTGAGAAAGCGTTTTGCTTTCTTCTTACTGAAAATATTTAAAAGGGAGTCAGCCAAGAATGCATACCAGCAAAAACAACAGACAGAAAGTTGTACATATTGGCAATGTTGATTTTATGCCATTTATGTAAATACACAATTCCTTCAAAAAAGATAATCTTACCCATTGTACGTGTCTGACCTACCAGACTGCCAGCCCTTTTCCCCATTCCTAGCTGTGGTTAATGGAA
Source organism: Phaethon lepturus (assembly GCF_000687285.1). Taxonomy (NCBI): domain Eukaryota; kingdom Metazoa; phylum Chordata; class Aves; order Phaethontiformes; family Phaethontidae; genus Phaethon; species Phaethon lepturus. The sequence goes on from NW_010520940.1 coordinate 5,297, forward strand.
ACCAGTACTGTGACCTTTCTCCAAACTTAATTTTCATTTCCGTTCTTCAGCATCTGTATGCTGAGCAACTTACTATTTTTTTTAACATCAGCCTCCTAAATCTTTAGTTCATAGGAGAGTTCAAAGAAGCCATCAGTGGAGGCTAAGATACCATTCAAACCAGTTCAGATCATCTGCATTCAAATCAGTTGCAGGGAGACACCAATTTTTTATAACATAGAACCTAACTGTCCTTTGGGAAATGATGTGCTAGAGATGGGAAGGGAGTCATTTTGGAAGATGCACAATTAAATTTGCAAAGTGTCATAAGAAACACAGATTAATGTTTTCTGTAAACCTAAGCATGCACAAGTTTAGCAGCCGCCCAACTATGTGCTTGCAAGAATACAGCATTAATGAAATGTAGTCCCATGAGGGAAAGGGACTGTCCTGTCTAGGTTAATATGAAATCTTTGTTTTGCTTCTGTAATTAATTTCATTTTATTTTCGTGAACATTTTAGGTGTATCAATACATGCATGAAACCATAACTGTTAATGGCTGCCCCGAATTCCGAGCCAGGGCCACTGCAAAGGTAGGATACGTGCAACTGTTGAAATATGTGTTACCAAAGTGACCTAGTAATTGACTGTGCGCGTGTGTGTTTCAGGTATTCGTGTGTACACTGTAAGAAAATTTAGACATCAGTGGCAGCCCAGAGTCTAGAACCAGTGCTACTTCCCAGGTAACAATCATAATGGAAAATTTCAACCTTTATGCTGCTTCTGTAGCTTAAGAAAAGAGAATGATTTTATGGAAATTGATGCTTTTTGAAAAGTTGCTTTGCAAAAGCAAATCTACTGGTTCGTTCTGTAGAAGTCTGCCTGCAACAACCAATATTTTAATGGACTGTTTTCCCATACAGCTCATCCAGAGAGGACACGATTTGGGAGATAGAAACTAAACAGTCAAAATTCCACTTTAACGAATGGGAACTGTAGGTACTGAGCAAGTGGTAAGGATGAACAGTGACAAAAATTGCCTGATCAAGAGACTCCATAGCGAGATGCAAGCCCATTTTTTTCTGATGCATTACCTGTTTTAATAAAACATATTGTCTCTTTGTCCATGTGGACCTGTCTTTCTCATATCCTTAGACCATGACAGCTACATTACTGCTACTACTAAAATGATGGTTAAGGGAATTGACACAACCATGAAAGGACCCATTCTATGTGCCAGTATGAAATATGCTCTGTATTTTCATAACATGCACAAAGAAAGATGCTTCCAAGCAGAGAGGTCCACCATGGCTTTTTTTTCTCCCGTTATCATTTTGTACTCAACACTATCTTCTGGGGCTATGCAAAACGGGTAAACCTGCAAAAGCTGTACATATTTTTTTGAGATACTTCTTTATGATCCCACTTCTGTGAAGTTAGTGATAGAACTCCCTGAAAACTTAATGGAATGAAGATCTTACCATTATGTGTTTGTGTTCAGAGATTTTCATTTAAAGCTCTATCAGAAGATGAAGGTTGGAAGTGTGTTACAAAATGATTTCTGCAGTATTTTAGAGAAGCAAGCTGGATAGCAGCGAGCAAATAACCTAATATGCACAAAATTGCAGTGTGTTTTTCTTACAAAGTAGAATGTTCCTTTCTGTGGACTGTTCCTCTGATTTTCACCTTCTTCTAACTGAAAGTTAATGGACAATGTAAATTTGTAAGGTCTATGCTACTCTATAGAGAAGTGTCTATATGAGATCCTGATTTGTCTACACCACAGGTAAACACAGAAATTATTGATGTTGTATAGTAAGTGGGGAGAAATCCAATTAGTGTTTGCCATTCTCATTTCTTATTCATATAGAACAGCAGGGTTACAGAGCAATGTTTCGATATCGCAATATTTCCTGGTTATTTCTGGGCTGTCTGCATTGCATCCTCCTAGTGCATTCATGTCTGACATAAAATGTATGCATGATGACAAGGTCTGCATGTGCAAAAACATGTAACTGAGAATGATCCATTATGTCACATCATCCACTAGCTTCTATTAAGCATAAGCATTATTAGGACGCTCAAAAACATTAGTGTAATGCAGAATTGTTCGAGCAGTTTGGACTACAAACACACATTGAAAAGCATAAAAGATTTTCTTAATCTTTCTTTAACGATTTACTGAGATCTGTAAGTAGGAAAGTGATTGTAATTTGTGATTGAAAAAAGTGATTGAAAAATTAAATGTAAGATGTAATATTTTTCTGGATGCAAGCTTTAAAGTTTGTTACTTTTTTTTTTTGCCATTATAAGATTAACAGTCTAGGATTTTTCTAATTGATTTATAAATCCATTTTCCTAAAATTTAATTTTTCAATAAAAGTTTTAGTCCAATTCTACTATAAGAAATGCATATTCCTGTTCCAGGAGTTAGTTCACAAGACTTCATAGAGATTATAAATTAAACTTTTTAAAATAAGAATATCCGTTTAGGATATTTTTCTGCGCCCAAAGAATGAAATAAACAATACTGTACCTCTGACAGCAGAGCAGAGAGTTAATAATTCAGTTCATCCACTTTATTTCAACTAGGAACACAGTAGATGTCACATTGTCCTATCCCAGAGTAATAAATTTTCTCCCTGTCAAAGGCAAAGAAGAAATACACTAGTGATCTTAGGTGTTCACCACCACGCAGTCAGGCTTCCCGATGCCTACTTCTGGCTCTGCTGCTAACTTTCTGCGTTATCTTTGACAAATCACCTAAACTCTCTATTCCTCTGCTTATTCCTTTATTTCAAAAGCATTGGCATGGAACTTAACTTTCTAAAAATGCTTTCAGGTGATCAGAAAAAGTTAGAATAAGATACTGAAATGTTTTCACAGGAATGAATTCTTCCTGCAAATGAACAACAGAGTGTGTATCAGTGTTCTCCCTACATAGCCAAATCACTCGGTTTTTTTCTTCCAGGCAACAGTTGCTGCTTTTGCTGCAAGCGAAGGCCATTCACACCCGCGAGTGGTGGAGCTGCCAAAGACTGATGAAGGCCTGGGCTTTAATGTCATGGGAGGAAAGGAACAAAATTCACCTATTTATATTTCTCGCATCATTCCTGGAGGAGTGGCAGAAAGGCATGGAGGGCTCAAACGGGGGGACCAGCTGCTTTCGGTTAATGGAGTGGTATGTGGAAATTTGATAGAGCTTTCATTTTCATCTGGATTTTCATTTTTCACAGCTGTTCTAATACCGTGATTTAAAATGCAGCCATACAAAACAAAAAGAATTAGCTCTGTGAGAGACCTTCAGTGTGCATTTGTGGTGCAGTGAGGCAAAGCTGCATCAACAACTTTTGTGCCAGTGCAATTTCTGTTGTAATGGAGGGTGCTTGAAGAGCTTCATTTTAAATCCACACCACATGCTTAATTTACAAGGAAGCTATGTCTTTCTTAATTGATAATTCTGCAAATTCCTTTTGCAGTAAAAGTGTAATAACAGGCTTTGTCGTTCTTGCACTTCATAGCCTCTGAGACACACAGCCCTTTCCAAGCACAGTGATGCCTCAGTGGCACTTGTGCAGCCTTGTGACCTTCAGAGCATTTGAACACATCAAATCAAAAGAAATTCGGTAAGCACATTTGGTACTGATTTGCAATGGAAGGTACACTCCAGATGTCTTTCAGTGATGTTCATCCAGCTGTGATATCTTTGTCAGAGTAATCAGCTGTACGAACGAACACATACAGGGAGCATGTATTTTCAGTAAAAAGGTACGTTTTTTACATAGTTATTTCTCATGTAAGTCAGTCAGTCAGTACTTCAGGGTGGAGTGTTTTGCAGTAGTTTCACTGTGAGTGTCAGTATGGAGGTAAAAATAAAAGGGCTCTTGGAATAGAGAGGAAAAATAAGTCTCTGACTACATGATATGGGTCAAATTCTGTCTTTCATTTTGCTTTTTGTTCCCTTTTACAAGGGAATGTAAAGTATTGAAAGGGTAAGCATACTCATTCATATAAACCTACACCTCTCTTAATAAAAACATAATCTTTTTCATGCAAAACCTCCATCTAAACCTCATATTTAAATACATCAAAGACATAGGAGCAATTCCTGAATCCAGTCATAAATATAAGACTTTCCAAGTTAAATTTCCTCTTTGTTGCAAGCCCATAAAGAAAGAATGTTTTCTACATGCTTTCATGTTGTCATCTGTTTCTCTTAACAATAGCTATTCCCTTTCTCTTGAAACAAAATATCAGTGCAACACTTCAGACAGACTTTTTACGACTTCTTCTATCAACCATCATGTTCTCAAAAGAGAAATAATAGGTCTGGAAGCTTACTTGTCCCTGTACACAATGAGAAAGAAAAGATACAAAACAAAAAAAGAAAACCCATTGAAAAAAATATTTCATCTCAGGGAAAAAGAAATCAACTGAACATTTAATAAGTAAATTGCTGAACTTCACTGATTGGAAGTAGATTAAATTATTTTGTTGTTGTTCAGATCTTCCTTCAACAGGTAAATAAAAAGACAGATTAAAAGGGTTTATAATCACTAATTCAGGGATGGCTCTTGAAAAATCCTTTTACTGTTCAACAGTGTCTAGGCAAAGACCAGGGAGGAAAGTGGTGAACCTTCAAATGTCAAGATATATTGAATTTGACTGTTGTCACCTCTATTCCATGATACTCCGTTCAAAAAAATTAATGAATATGCTCTAGAATATATAATAAGCTCATATAGCAAAAAAACCCCAAATCTAAAATTCGCAATTGCATGTAGGCACATTAGAAGGTTGATTCCGGGATGCAACAGAAATAGTTTCGCGTTCAGAGTCTAAACAACAGAATTTGAAGTTTGAATTGCAGTTGCATGCTTGAAATAATACCTATAAGCGACTGTTCATACAATGATCTTGGGCTGAATTAAGCCCATACAATGTAATTCGTAAAAAGGCAAAAATTACAGAAGTGGTAATTTGTTTGCAGACAGCTTGAGACAGGAGGAAAAAGGTCTAAATTTAACATTGTTCACTGGGACTAGTTCACTCTGTGCTTCTCTCAATTTAGCTGGAGAAAAGCAAATAATATACAGTATGTACAATACAACAGACGGCTCAGCAGTGGAACATGAAATGAAAATGGAATATCTGTAACTTGTTTGTGCTCAGAAGTTGGTGGTTATCCAACTTCATAATTATCAACATAAAATTAGAGCTGTGTGTTCAGAATCCAGATTTGTTATCCCAGCATGACTGGGATGACTGTTCTTTGAGCTGTTTCACCGGATGTTAAAAAAAGTGTTTTCTCATTAATGCTGGGGATTTTGTTACATACTTTAGTCCCACACCCCCTAGAAGTAAAAGAAATTTAAAGCAGTAAGCCCTGCAGATGGCTCGGGAAAGGCACTTACTGGTGGCTGTTCATATCTGGCAAAGATTCTGCATTTGTCAGATACCTGGTGTGAGTCAGATACAGAAAGGGATACAAAACAGATTTATAATGGCTAATTTCTCACCTAAACATTTGCTTACAAGTATCTAATAGAAATAGTCTTCTCAGTTTCTCAACTTGTGGGGTAACAATCAGAGTCTCCTTTTTGTCTGCAAGAGAGTGGATTTTTTTCTTTTATGACAAGCCTGTGGGCCTGGATACAGTAATGGTTGGTGTTTTCCCACACATCTGCAGTTCTTTCAACTGTTCTTGCCTCTACAGTATTTTACATCCCTTTTTTTGATGCAGTCTGCCAATGCAATAAGGGAAATACAGACGTAAGTATATATAAATATATGTAATAAAAAATTACATATTAAATAAAGATATACACGTCTAAACAAATTTATTAAATCCCATGTTTGGTGCGTGGTTCTAAAGTAACATGAGTGTCAGATCCTCACAATGTCCCCAACCAGCGTAATCCAGTCAGCAAAATCCTTTGTACAGGCATGACCGATACCAGTAGGAGTCCTTGGGCAGCACAGCCTCAGAGGTTTGCAGAGGTGGAAGAATTCAAACAGCAAAACAACTTCCTTTGTTGGTATAAGCTCTTTTCCCTACTCCAAGGGGCTCCACTATTTAAGTTGTGCAGCTACTGCTGTGCAGATGAAGCATTTATAACGCCTTGGAAATATGAGTGCAAGCAGCAATGAAGACATTAAGAGCAAGTATAGCAATCATATTAATAGCAGCTGAAAACTGTAGTAGTGAAGACCTACCTGAGTTAGGTAAGTTTGGAGAGTAGGATTCGTATTTAGCTGCCCTATGTTTTACGTTGCCTTTGTTATTTTCCCCTCTTATGTTATGGTTCAGAGCTTTAGGCTTAATTCTGCATCATTACTATTCAAGTCAATGAGAGTTTTCCATTGACCTGGATAGCAACAAAGTCAAACCCTTCATTTCTAATTAGAAAATACTGTCTGTAAACTGGAAGAACAAGGCCAGAGGCAAATGGGAAAGAAAACAGGCAATCATGAATTGAATGCAGTTTACGAAGTTGTACGAAGTATTAAAGTACACCATCTTGTTATTCCCCTACAGAACAGATACAATCAATCACAATTGCTTATTGATGTCAGTTAGAACCATCCAACTCTTTGAAAGCAAATGAGTATTTTAGCTACCTCTTGTAGCTTGGGAGCTTAGAATTTTTGTTCATAGCCCTTTTTAAGTTCATATTGTTCCATAGCAAAACCGATCACACCACCACTGAATACACTGTCATTTCCTCTGAATGTCCATGCCATGTCATCCTGACCACGATTCACAAGCAAAAAATGAAATGTAAAACAATGCCACATTTTATACGCTTCCTCGTAAGGTGAGAACTGTGTTTACAAAAGCCAGTATCAAAGACTGTCACAAAGCAATGAGTTATAAAAGATAGCTAGTTACACTGTGTGTTAGTTATGATCACGTCTTCTAACACTGAGCAGTTACGGGGTAGGGGACATGCAGATGAGGTTTTAATTTGTATCTGTGACTTGTTCATTAAAGCAATTTTACAAAACACCCTGTGCATCTGTAGCTTTTTATTTTAGCTCTCTTTGGAGCATTAGACACATTCACTGTTTCTTATGCAACAACAATTTCCTCTTTTTCAAATATTTGTAACTCTTTTCTCCCTAAATTACTTTTGGATAGCAATGCTTGGTCAGCAGATTTGTCCCAATCACAAATCTGGTCAGCACAGATGATGAATTTTCTTGAAGATCTTTGAATAGGAGACCTACTGGAGGAATTTCATGAACATACAGTTCAAAAACATGAAGTCATTTATTTCAACAATCAAATGTATATTTACTTAAGGTTTTCTCTGTTTCTGGTAATCATTTCAGCACCTGAAATGACATTCATTATTTCTCTAAGTTGCATTAATATTTTTGAAGCATCTTAACATTTCTATAGAAACTCTTGAGTCCAGTCAGTTGACACAGACATGAAATAATTATTCGTATTAATATGTTGAAGGCTATTTAACAGTAGAAAGAAGATAAATAGCAAAGCAATAAGCTTGAATTATGTTGTTTATATTATTTATGTAGAAGCTAATTGTGTTTGCTTTTTGAAACCCTTAAGTCACTATTTCTAGCTCACAGTGTGCCACAGCAGAAGTAATTCTTACTTACTGTTCATGCACAATGCTATGCAGTCGAATAGGAGACATGAAAATAGAAAGAATCTTCTTCTGACAGTTGCTATAACGATGCTACGTTATTCTTTTAGCATGAATTGAACTTCAAATATTTTGAATGCTGCTGCTTCTCTTTGGAAGCCTATGGGTATAGTTTCATTTGAAATAGCATGGTATACGTAAGAGTTTTAAAACACAGCATGTAGTAAACTTTGATTTATTTTTGTGGGAAGAAAATTGCATGTTTTTAAATGGTCTAAAATCCATGTGAAGATCTCAGTTGTGCGGGCTTTTTTTTCTGTGCAGAGATACTTCTGTTTGTTGGAATATATATCCTGCAACACACATGGGCAGTCATACACCATTAGAAAATACCTTCCTTTCTCTTAAGGTGTGGAACAATTCACATGCCTGAAAAGCACTCCGGTCAGTCCACTTAATGATAGAAATGAAATACTCTTTACACAGCCAAGTTACCTCCTCCTTTGGGAAATTTACTGTTTCAAACAATGTTAGCATAGAAATCAGAGCTTGAGCCCCTTTGGGAATACTTTTGATTTCACAGCAGCTACCATCTTACTATAAAACATTTTCCAGAGAGGGAGGGAAAATACGTATTCCTTCAGCAAGAACTTGCAATGTTTCAGTTGTTAGTGTTTGATTGCTTACAGCTAACCAGATAAAGACTAGTTTGTTTCCAATAGAGAACCCGGATCACGTAAACAGTAAACGTGTGAGCAATGCCATTAACTCTCTACGTGGGGGCTGTCCCCGGGAGCAGCGGCCATGCTCCTTCGCCTGCAGCTCAGCGGCTGTTTAATCACCACAGCTCGTCCCCTGCGGGATCCAAACAGGGCGAGGGCATAAGGAAGGAATTGCCATTTCAAACTTGCAATTTTTTCCTTTCATACCAACATCTTATTTAAGATTTTATTTTTGTACCATGCAAACAGCTTGTTTGGGTTTTTGCTGCAGGGTTTGGGGGTTTTTAACATTCTTTTCGTTTGCGTAAAGCTTGTAGAGTATTTCCCCTCCTTTTCACACAGATCAGAAATTAGGTTTGTAATGCAGCCTAAAACAGATTTGGATTATTTAAAATATGAAAATGAATACATTCGCAGCAGTGCATAAATCTTACTTAACTCAACACTTCCCCTTAATGGTCACAACAACCCCATGCAACCCTACAGG
>NW_010520941.1:0-9262 GCF_000687285.1 Phaethon lepturus
CTGATACAAAAGGGCAGTGTCAGTGTTGACACTGCCGAACCGATTTGTATGCCCTTCCCCGTCTTCTCCCTCCCCCACTCCGCTTGGCCCCCTTTTCCCGAATGGCTCTTTTTTTTTTTTAATCCCTGAAGGAGCTATCGAATATCTTAAAGGAAAAAAATAGCAACTCCTCTCTCCTTCCCCCCTGCCCGACTCAAGGAAAAATGCTAAATAATCGGCCGACGTCCATATTTCACAAGCTTTTGGGGGGGCGGGGGGAGGAAGAAGGTGGGAAGAGAATGGAGGCGCCTGTAGGGCCGGAGTTACCGTGCTGGCTACCCACAAGAGGGGTTATTTTCGCAGTTAGTGTTTTTGTTGCTTTCAGCCAAGAAGCAAGTTGCCTGGTCCTCGCGTTGGCTTGCATAATGCGGCGTAGTTGGAGGCTGATCAAACGCCGGGTTCTGCCTTTCCTGCCCGGCTCTTCCTCCTCCCCTTCCCCAGCGGGCTGGGGGCCAGGGAGTGGGAGAAGTTTTGAGGGGCTGGTGGCACCGACGCCAGCTGCCTCCTGGTTATCTGGGGCCGGGACACCGACCGATGCCGGGGCTTGGGCCAGCCCTGCAGGCCCGTCTTCCTGCTGTTCAACTTTTTTATTGTTCCCCCTTCCCCCCCCCGCCTAGTGCCCCGGCTTTCTCGACAGCCGGGGGTTTTCACAGAACGGGAGTCCGAAAGTCTAGACTGTGAACCGGAAAATAATAGGGGAAAGAATGGAAAGTTATGTCAAGGGCTTTGGGGAAAAAACATCGACGTATCGAACAAAGGTCCTGCCTGTATTGGAGAGAGAGGCCTGCATGTGAGGCCTGATTGTGTCGCATTTACACACGGGGAAGAAATGAGTGCTTGGTACTGGCCTAAATTTATTCTGTAAGTCTGGCATGCAACTTGGGAGCATTTTTAGAGTGTGTGCAGTTTGTTTTGAGGGTGGTTTTATTATGTGTAGCAATCCAATAATAATTTTAATTTGAAATATTTTTTCCAAAAGACTGTTTAGTGTATTTTTATTTTCTTTCTGCCTTGTTCAGCAGAAATAACATTGACCCAGAGTTTCTAACGCCGTAACACAAAACTTTATTCCACAGTTTATAACTTCCCCAGTTTGTATTGTGTGTGTTATGAATATTGAGCTTCCTGGTGCTTTAAAGGCTGTCAGAAAGAGGAGTTGAATAGTTACTGCCGGACAAATATGAAGTACATCCTTCATAAGGAGAAAGAAGAGGAATTCTAATGACTTAAGTTTAAATTAATTTTGCAAGCTTTTCTTAGGGGAACTGTCACTGGATATACTTTGCAAAACTTTAAAAGCTAGAAAGCATTGCTGTGATTACTTCTGTTTATCTCTGGTATACTCTTTTCAGTTCTTCCTCTCTTCTCTCCCACCCCCAAGACTACACTTCCAATTGTACAGGGCTGGTTTTTTGGTATTTGATTTCTGCTCAAACAGATTTGTGAGGTTTTTATGTTTTTTTTCATTATGCTAAATTTTTAAAAATATTTTACTTGTTACATATAGTAAAAGCATAATGAACATGAAAACAGGACTTGAAAAATAACTGTATATCTTTCTATTGTTTGGTAGCCTGTTTAATAAATATTGATACGAATGACATTTATTTACGGAAAATATTAATATTCCAGTCTTTGCAGTTAGTATTTTAACAGTTAATGTTATATTTGAACTAAAGTTTAAAAGCGGTGTTCTGGTGAGAAATACTGTGAAAAAATACTTGTAATTTTCAGAAGCCTATGTTTTTAAGTTGTAATAGTTTCTATATTTGTAAAATATAGCTGATTGTGAGTGGCTTGATTCTGTATGTACACTGGTTTTGATCTTCAAATGGAAGGATATTTTTAGTTTTTTATTGTTTGGTGTATCCTGTTGTTGTGGTAGAAATATAGGTAATCTGTTTCCCCCCCCGCCCCGAGTCTCTCTGAAAAAATTGTGAGTACTAAGCTTGAATTGGCAACTTTAAGTCTGAATGTTCTTCAGTCTGCAGATGGCTCTACAGGTAGGAGCCTAAACAGGTCTTAGCTGTTAGTAGAAAAATTGTAGGTCATCCACAGTGTGGCATTACTACTTACTAATATAGCAGATCCACTTCAGTAGGAGTGCCGACCTGTTGAGTAAGAGGCTTATGGAAATGGAGTCTTTTGATGTCTTGCAAAAGTTCTTCAGGCCAAAGTGACCATTGGGGAAACAACCTGTATCTTCCCAGGTTTATTCTTCTGAATAATCAGAACTGTCATTCTCAATCAGGAATCATGCGTAAGTTCATTTTTTTAATTTTCCCTTTTATAGTGTACTTTGTTTGTCTTCAAACCCAGAATGCAAATACTATAGAAAAAAATTGCAATGAAAACTTGTTCTTATAAAATCATTCCTAAATTTGAGGCCCAAAGCTATATAGGCAACAAAGACACTGTAGTCCCTTTGCAGCAGTTTAGCAAAAAGGTCATACAGTTGACTTTAATGTCATTAATAAAGCCATGACAAATTTTTCTGTGGGTCCTTACATCACTGATAAGTACAGATATTTACTTTGAGACAATCCAGGAAGGTAACCTGATTAAATTCCTTTTGTTTCTATGCAACGAAGCTGAAGCATGAGTAGGAAAGTTATTGTTTGACAAACCTAAATTAGGTTTGAAAAACCTAATGTTTGTACTTTGCAGCGTAAGTGAATTTCGGAACTATCTGTGTTGATGTTACATTTATAGGCTGTGCTATATTTTCTAACAAGCTAATTAGTAAGCATCATGTAGAACACTTCTGATCATGGGTCTGTCTTCTATCCCACTGAAACTAAATTATTGTGACAAAGTAAAACCAAATCCCAAAGTTGCACAATGTGGTGTGCTATCGCATTGTCAAAAACTTAACCTGGAATGTTTCTGGGATCTCCTGTTGGCCTGTTGGATGATCTGTGTCCTGTTAATCACCTGTCAAATTAGTAACACTATAAAACACTTTGTGGACTCTCTGACATTCTTAATAGTGGAAACTTTTCATCAGGCTGTCACTGTCCCATTCAGTACTGACTCTGAAGGTGGTAGCACATCTGAATTTTTTGGTAGTGTTACAGATTACCTTTGGGTCAGTTGGGTTTATTTTTCTGAAGTAATACTTTGAATTTGCTCTTAATATTTTAATCTGTATGTAGTATCATAGCAGATTTATGGCAGTATGGGAACCATCTTCTTGCTGACCATTTTCATAGCTAAGTTTTAACTCAGGACATGAGGTTGGTAACTGCAAAACAAAGTCTCATTAACTCTTTCTTTTTTATCTCCTGATATTTTTTCAATTTACATGAAGTAATGTGTTTCTCAAAAAGCAAAACTATTTACAGACTTCTCACTGGTGATCAAGTATGACTAAATGCTTATATGTAGCTGCTTGTTTCAGGATATCTTTTTTAACAGAATTAACTTTAAAACGTGAATTCAGCAATCTTCTGTAAATAGAAAAATTTTAGGCACACATGATATCAAGTGTATAGTCAGTGTGAAAGACAGCACTAAGTCAACTAGTTTCTCCACTGCACGCTTTCAGATACCAGTGGTGGTTACTTCAGTGTGAAGGTTAGTTTTGAAGAGTGATTGTTCTCTTAATCCTGCCATGTGATAAATTTTTTTCTCATGAAGTTGGTAGAATCTAACTGTGTAAATATGCAGTCATATTCTCCTGTAGTTCTGTCTGGCAGCCAGGGTTTGAGCACACATAACCAATCTTGTTTACTCTCACTGCCTATAATAAGGCTTGTCTTGCAATGTACTGATTGTTGCTGGTCATACTTGACTCATGAACATACTCAGTACAAATATGGCAGAAAACTGCCATGCATAAGAGCAATAGATCAACAACTTTTGAAGTGAATGCTTTTATATAGGAAAGACTCGAGAAAATTAGGTGTATCTTGACAAGTGAATCACAGTGATCTAATACTGGACTTCAGTGTGAGAAGTGCTAGCCATGGTTTTCAGGCCATAGTTGCCTCCAAGCTCCAAGTTGCTCCAAAAAAGCCTCTCTTGTCATGATTCATAGAGTAAGTCAGTTTGGAAAGGACCTCTGGAGATCACTTGGCCCTGCTCACCTCTTGACTTTACTCTTGAATGAATAGATTGTCATTGATCACTGTACTGATAACATAGCTTCATCATCTTGAGTGATAAGAAGGAAAGAAAAACCTCAACAAATGTACAAAGGTATGTGTGGAGAGGAAATTGGAAGGATTCTATAATGTGTAGTAGTACAATGCTGTCCCATGGAGCGTGGGGAGATCGTAGTTTCTCGGTGTTTTCTGAATGGATGGGTCTGCTTTGTGATGGTGTCCTCATGCTGAACTGCAAAGATTTGACCTTCTTAAAAGGTATGAAAGTGTCTGAGTCATTTTCTGGAATGCGAACCTTGAGTTGTAGGGAGCAATTTGGTATTTCAAAATGGAAGCTGAGGTCCCTGGTACTTCTTGAACAAGAAGGCTTTTTTTTAAGATCTGAAAGGCAAGGTATATTTCATGTTTATTCTGCTTTCAGAGTAACTTATTACTAACAACCCTTGTTTTATTGCATAACATCCAAATAAGTAAACTTGGCATAAAGAAAGGCGACTACTTGCAAGGCTTTTGTAAAGGTGGAAGTGAAAGAATACAAACATGTTATTTTCTGATGTACATGGGTTATTTGAGGACGGAGGTGTTAAACTTTCAGAAGACTGTCTAGTTGTGAGGCGCGCATTACACTCAATACCTGCAATGTGCGTCTTCAGAGTTGTGGCTGACTACTGTCATGTTTTTAGAGCATGGTTAATATCAATTGTTATTAATGCAGAGCAGTAACTGTAATGAGGAGGTTTTACTTTGATTTTTAGGGATAGTTCCTAAAGGTAAAACCGTTAGGGAAAAATAGGCCTGGGACAAACCTTTGTAGGTCATCCAGTACGTACATATGCTTCAAGGTAACTAGGTCTAGTCTTATTCTATCTTTGCTTTTAGAAAGCGTGCGTGCTGTTTTTCTCCCCCTCACTTTTCTTCATGTCTTAACTTCTGTCGTCTTTGTCTTGTTATGAGCTTGTTATGGTTTGTCTTACCCACTCTGGGTAGGAGAAATGATCTTCTCTTTGTACTGTGGGCTTTTATATGCTTGAAGTCTGTTCTGTACCTCTTCTCTTAGTCTGAGACTGCTTAGATGTAAAAGTAGAAGTACAGGTAAATAAGTGTGGAAATAAAGAAATACAGTTTTATGTGGTATTGAAGTTCAAAACATGAATTTTTTAGGAGCAATATGAATGAGTTGAGGCACCAAAAAAGGAAAGATGTAAATAATGCATAGTAACACTAGTGATGGTGGACTTCAACATCCCCTATGCCTGCCTCCCTCTCCCCCTGCCCTAAAGAAAAGGAAAAACAGACGTGCATGCGCACACACATTTCCCCTCCCAACCAATCAAGGGACTTGCATTCAATGTCCTTGATGCTGCTATAAAGCTTAGATGCTTACTTTAACTCCTGGGGTTAGGGAGGAGAAGCTGCTTTTACTTTATATACCTTTGTGGAATATGAATCTGTGGTAGATGTCTATTTTTGGACAGGGTAATATTGTAAGATGTGGTTAACATCAGGGCTAGAAGATGGCATCTTATCCATGTTAATGTTCTGTGTCTTCTAATGTCAAACCCCTTATGTAATTAGCTTATTCAGTATAGAGGGTGTCCCTTCCTGGAAGGTGTGAGCAATGTAACTGAACATTCTGATCACAGGTGAGATGTGGCTATGCATTTAAAGAGAACTAATGAAGAAAGTAACTGAAGGTGCATACTAATAGGCTGTATGCTGAATACAAACTTGGAACTCTTCCTTCCTTAGACAGCGAATGTTCTCTTCCTCTTTATTTTGAGGATATACTCCATTATAATGAAGTTACTGACTGGGAACTGTAATTTCTCTCCAAAATGTCACTTGTTTTGACTTTCGCAGTTGTTTCAGGTGTAATAGCTTGATGAAATCACCCATCATAAAGGGGTGAGGGGAAGCTGGGAGGTTGCTAACTTGAACAAGAGCACGCAGACAGTCATAGTCTGAGTGAATAGCACCTGGGAAGAAGCTGCATAGCTAGGTAGCTAGGCTTAAGATTTTTAAGTAACACCAGTAATCAAAATAAATAGATTGAAGTAACGGAAGGGGTAGGAATACCATTGGTGTACATAAAAATGCAAGTTCAAATCAAGTTAATTAGAAAATTTCTGGAGAAAACACCATTTCAACTATATCTTTTTCAAAGAAAGTGATGGAAGCTGCATAACTTTGGCAAACTTTAAGCCAGGATTCCAAGTGTGAAAAGTTGTGCTTTAAAGATCTGCTACAGTCTATTCCCCGATGTTTTTCATGTTTATGTAATGACAATGTGTGCTGCCATATCTGACTCTGGTAGTGTTGTGCCTGATTTATTTAGCAGATAACCTACTACAATAAAACACTGGTACTAAAAATGAAAACCTGTATTATACTCTAAGATTATGGATTAAAGGAGTTAATTTCGTTCCCTTACTCAGTTACAGAAAGCTTGGCGGAAGAACAAATATATGTCTTTGCCAAAAATAAGACAGCAAATATGCTTTCTTCACATTTCTTGTGTGACAACTTTTAAGTTGATACAATTCTGCTGCATACTCCTTACTCTCATTTACCTCAGGTATTTGTAGACTTGCAACTGAATGTAGCCATGTTTTATACTAGACTCTTGACATGAGGACTCCAGCTCAAAACGTTCATCAGCACTTTGTAACTAGAACTGGAAGAAGCATGGTTAAGAGGAATGCCTTTGCACACCTCAATCTGCAAATTTAAATATTCCATGGAGTGGAAACTGAGCTTTCTTCGGGTTATATTTGTATATATGTATATTTGGAAACTTGAGGTAAACACAAATGTAGTAATGAATTAATTTTTGAGAGCACACTTAAATGTGAAGTTGCCTATGAGACTCTGCTGAAGTGACAAGCAAAGTAATCTTGATCTATCACTTTCAATATACAATACAATGAACACACTTGTTGCTGTACTTTATTGCTTCCAGAGGTTGTCTGGAGTAAAGTATATTCCTCGGGTGCATCAGGCTTTTTCCTCTGTTACAGACTTACGTAACTTAAAACTACAAGAATAGTTTTAGCAGCTTTTGGTTAATAGGAATCTATTTAAGTCAATGGATAAATTTAAAGTAGTTGTGTCATCTGTTTTTCAAAATTCTTTACTTCATGTATTTTGTTCGGATTAAGTCTGAGTTCCTATCAGGTTGAGATCCTGTACTTTAATTCTAACTATGCTTCCTGCTGGCATCACCTGTGATGTCACCAGACCCACTTTGTCAACTCCCTTGACCTGTTGTTAGCAGTCTGACTGTTCTGAAGTAGTGTCGCTTCTGTTTGTGGTATCTGTTTTGTTGTTGTAGTTTCATGGCCACTTGAAATTACTGGAAACCCTAGTAAATCTCACCTGTGTTATTAACGTGATTAATTATAATCTTGTTTTAGTGGTGTTGGAGCATTTAAAATTAATCGGAAGTAAGAGTAGGTTGCTGTCCATCACAAAATTGCTTAATGTGTTTTCATCTCAAATCTGTTCCCCTTCAACTAAGAAATGGTTTCTTCCGTACAGATTTTTGTATTTGCAATATTCTCCTTCAATAAAATTATGTCAGGCTGTTTGGACAGTCAGCACAGTCAGGTGGCAAATCAAAACTAGGTAGCGGGTGATATTGTTAATTGATCTAACAGTTAAATTAGTATTTTGACTTTCTCTGTTCTGTAACCCATTCTGAAATATCATTTGTCTTGAATGTTCTTAATAACTCAATTACAAAATCTCTGGTACACTTTCATAGTGTTCCTGTGTTTTTTGTCTGCTAGTTCTACATGGAGCTCTTAAAAAAAAAAAAAAAAAAAAAAAAAAAAAAAAAATATATATATCAAGTAGCTGGTTTGATGTTCTGAATGTATCAACTCTGGCATGTGTCGTGTCCTGTCGTCGTCCCCCCCCCGCCCTGCACACACACATTTGGGAGATATCAAACATGAACATATGGGCACAGAGTGACACAGCAGTAGAAGGATCAAGCTGGATAAACAACCTCTGCATATCTATCAACTCTATCCAAAAGTGTGGTGCATGGTTTGTGGTTTTTTTAGTTTTAAATCCTAGAACTCACTGCTTACTGCAGTAACTTGCTTTGTGGAGAGCTATCTTCTGCTTCCCCAGCTCCTTCCCAGCAGAAGATGTGGGGACAATTTTCTTTCCTTAGTCACAACAGAGTTTCAGTGGTAGGTACCGTGGGACAAGACAAGAAAAGCTTCACAAACTGCAGATAATACAGATTTACTTCCTTGCAGCGTCTTCTCTGACTTCTTTTACAATAACAAGAATGGTGTTCCAAGATCAAAGTGGAAGTATTAACCTTTTCAAGGAACTGAGCCTTTAAAATACTTCTTATACCTGAGTGTCTCAGTCCTGAGCAACGTGAGCATCTCATCTCTCTGTTGGTTGGCCTAGTAGAATAACAGAACTTGGTATTTGTCGGTTGTTCGTAAGGACAGTGAAGTACTACTCTCTAGGAATAAGCTTAGTGAGAGACCTTACAATGTCAAAAGTATAATCTGCTAATATTGTTGGTACATCACTTAAATCTCTAACTTGCAATCATCTAAAAAGCAGCTAAGTGCATGCATTGGTTTTGTTTTCATACTTTTTTAATTCTTCAGTTCTTCTGGGAGCTGCTTTCAGCACGTTTCTTGAAATTTAAGATCATCTATTTCCAGCCTGAAAGTTCCTCATAACGGTTTCGCCTGCTAACTGTATCAAAGCTATCCTCTCAGTTCAAGTGATCTTCTTCTGTTGGTGTTTTACCCTTGGCACTTAGAGAAAGCATTTATAACCTTGTTGCCAGGCTAAATAATACAGGCTTTATTAGTCATGTCCTGTAAGAGCACTTTTCTGTTCTTTCAACTGGAATTCATCTCCCTTGACCAAGGCCAACTGTGACGGGGTAGAGTATTCCAGGTAAATATTTTTTGTATAAAAGCCCTGGAGAATTCTCAGTTACTCTGTAATTTTATTTTTATATATATACACACACGCATATACACACACTCACCCACCCACCCCCTAAGCATTGGTTCTTCCTCCACCTGTGTCTCCCCCCCCCCCCCCCCCCCCCCTCCCCCCCCCTATCCATTTTTCCA